>NC_069505.1:164203103-164458103 GCF_027579735.1 Bombina bombina | reverse complement strand
TGCTGGTATGCATTGTCAGGGTTTTTTCCATGTTGTGTTTGCCATGTGCTGCTGGCAGCCATTTTACTCACCTCTCTTCCTGTCTTGGTGCATTGTGGGGGATGCTGTTTATTGCCTGCACTTCCTTTTATGGCCAGACTGTTGTGTATCATCCATGTGAGACAGGATGCGGTCTCAGAATTGTGATGTCATCACTTATTATTTAAAGGGCCTCTGTTCAGTATGCTTTGCCCTTGCGTTGTCTCAGACCTGTTTGTGAGAGCTCCTGTGGTTTACCTGGCTGCCTGACGTCCTTCCTGGTTCCTGATCCCTGGCTTGTTCCTGACTCTGATGTTTTCCTTGTTCCTAATTCCGGCTCGTCTGACTATTCGCTTTGGCTCCTGACTCGGCTCGTCTGACTACCAGCTCTGGTCTTGACTCCTGGCTTGTTATTTGACTTGTGGACTTTTTATTATTTTTTGCTATTAATAAAGGTGTGATTATTTTTGCACTTCTCGTCTCAGTCTGATTCCTGGTACCCTGACATTACGCAAGGGCCATGAATCCTGATGGTGCTAATAATCCACCTTTACCTGCCATCATTTCCAGGATGGATGAACAGGATCACTGCTTGGATCAATTTGCACTAGCCCTGCAAACCCTGCTGACTCGCACTGCACATTTGGACCAAAGTGTCCCGCAAGTTATGGCTGCTCCTGTTTCCGCTGCTGCACCTATGCCTACCAGGAGCATTTCAGGTTCTGCACCTCTACCTCAGCGATATGGAGTGCAGAGGGTTTTTGAACCAGGTGGGCATTTACTTTGAGATGTTACCTCAGGCGTTTCCCTCTGACAGAGCTAAGGTGGGATTTCTCATCTCGTTACTCTCTGACACAGCTCTTGCCTGGGCTAATCCCTTGTGGGAGACTAATAAACCTGTGATTTCAAATTACCCTGAATTTGTGGCCTCCTTTCGAAGGGTATTTGATGTTCCGGCTTGCTCCTCCTCTGCTGCTAAACGACTCATGTCCATTCAGCAAGGTGCAAGATCTGTTGCTCAGTATGCCATTGAGTTCCGTACGCTTGCCGCAGAGGTAGGTTGGAACAATGAAGCCCTTGTTGCCGCCTTCTTTCATGGGCTCTCTGATGCGATCAAAGACGAAGTTGCTGCCAGAGATTTACCAGAGGATCTCGAGGCTTTGGTGTCTTTTTTTATCCTAATTGACATCAGACTCAGAGAGAGGCCCTCTTTCAAGGAGCGCTTACGGAAGCCTCCTGTTCCATTGTCTCCTACGTGTTCGTTCCCACCCATGCCTCCCTCTCCTCCCATGCCTCCTGGTCGAGTCACCAGGTACTGCTGCGCTGATGCAGCTGGGATTCACGCGTCTCTAGGAGAAGGGAGGGGCTCTGCCTCTATTGTGGGTTACAGGGCCAGTTTTTGAAGTCTTGTCCTACACGGCCGGGAAACGCTCACACCTAAGGTCCTGTCGGGGGCAGACCTTGGGTGGTTTATCCTCGTCCCCGGAACCACTTAAGGAGAAACCTTTGGTCACGGTTGTCCTTTCCTGGGTGGACTCCTCCATAGTCCCCCAGGCTCTTGTTGACTCCGGTGCTGCGGGCTATTTCATTGATAGTGCTTTTGTATCAAAGCACTCCATTCCTGTTTTGCCTCGGTCCCTTCCGCGTGCTATTGAGGCCATTGATGGCAGGCCCCTTCAGCCCGCACTCGTTACTCACGAAACTGCTCTGTTGTCCATGGCTGTTGGGGCTCTCCATTTTGAAACCCTCCAGTTCCAGGTGATAAACTCTCTGCATTTTCCGGTTGTTCTGGGTTATCCCTGGCTCCAAAAGCACAATCCCAGTCTCGACAGGCGCAGGTCCGAAATTTTGTCATGGTCCCCACAGTGTATTTCCACTTGTCTTAGGAAACCAGTTAAAGTCTTGTGCACTTCTTCGGTATCTCAATTGCCAGAGGAGTACCGAGAGTTCCTAGACGTGTTTGACAAGGTGCGTGCCGGTACGTTGCCTCCTCACCAATCTTACGATTGTGCCATAGACCTGCAACCCAGAGCCATTCCTCCTCGGGCCGGGTGTACCCTCTGTCTGTTGCAGAGAATTGTGCTATGGAGGAGTATGTTGCCGATGCTCTGTCGCGGGGGATCATCCGCAAATCCTGCTCTCCTGCAGGGGCTGGCTTCTTCTTTGTGAAGAAAAAGGGTGGCGAGTTAAGACCATGCATCGATTATAGGGGTCTTAATCGTCTTACCATTAAGAATGCTTACTCTATTCCGCTTATTACGGAACTCTTTGACCGCCTCAAAGGAGCTATGGTCTTTACTAAACTTGATTTGAGAAGGGCGTACAATCTCGTTAGTATTAAGGAGGGCCACGAATGGAAAACAGCATTTAACACCAGGAGCAGGCATTATGAGTATCTTGTAATGCCCTTTGGCCTATGTAATGCTCCTACTGTTTTCCAGGAATTTATTAATTATGTCCTATGAGATATGATGCAACAGTGTGTTGTGGTGAACTTAGACGACATCCTCATACACTCACTCACACTTGAGGCTCATCATTCTGATGTTACACGGGTACTTCAGAGACTACGTGAGAATGGCCTGTTTTGTAAACTCGAGAAATGTGAGTTCCATCAGACTCAAGTAACCTTCCTAGGTTATGTTATCTCCGTTGCAGGGTTCTCCATGGATCCTGACAAGTTATCTGCAGTTCTGCAGTGGCCTTGCCCAGTTGGTCTTTGGTCTATTCAACGTTTTTTGGGGTTCGCCAATTACTATAGAAAATTTATTAAAAACTTCCTTGGTCAAACCTATCACAGACATGACCTGTAAAGAGAATGATCCACTCCATTGGTCACCTACTGCCATTAAGGCCTTTGATAGTCTTAAGACTGCCTTCGCTGCCGCTCCAGTTCTTGCTCATCCTAACCCTGTCCTGCCTTTCGTTCTTGAGGTCGATGCGTCTGAGACTGGAGTAGGTGCCCTCTTGTCTCAACGTCCTATGCCTGACGGTTCTTTGCATCCGTGTGGTTTCTTTTCTAGGAAATTGTCTCCAGCGGAGTGCAATTACGAAATTGGCGACATGGAATTACTGGCTATAATTTTGGCACTTAAGGAATGGCGGCATCTTCTCGAGGGTACTAGCATGCCAGTGCTCATTCTTACTGACCACAAGAATTTAACTTATCTTTCTGAAGCAAAACGTTTGTCACCCCGACAGGCCAGATGGGCGCTATTTTTGTCTCGGTTTAATTATGTGGTCTCCTACCTGCCTGGTAGTAAGAATGATAGGGCTGATGCCCTCTCTCGACAATTTTCGCCTCTGCCCAAGGAGGAGTCTGTACCTACTCCTGTTATACCTCCTGACCATATTTTGGCTACCATACGTACTAATTTGACTTCTCCCTTGGGGGAGGAGATCCTGGCTGCACAAACCAATGCACCTCCTGAGAAACCTAGTGGTAAGTGTTTTGTTCCTGAGAATCTTCGAACTAAACTTTTGCACACTTACCACTATCCTAAAGCCGCAGGTCACCCAGGCAAGAACCAAATGATTTTCTCTGTCACTCGACAATTCTGGTGGCCAGGTCTTTGTTCTGATGTTGCTGCGTATGTTGCCTCCTGCTCAGTTTGTGCACAGAATAAGACTCCTCGACGTCTTCCTGTGGGTCTTCTTCAACCTATTGCTAATGGTGAGCGTCCTTGGGCATATCTTTCCATGGACTTCATTGTCGAGCTCCCTGTTTCCAATGGCAATACTGTTATCCTTATGTCGGTTGACCGTTTTTCTAAAATGTCACATTGCATTCCCTTGATGAAGCTGCCTACCGCTCAGGAGCTTGCTTCAATTTTTGCCCAGGAGGTCTTCCATTTACATGGGTTACCCAAGGAGATAGTGTCGGACCGGTGTAGCCAGTTTGTCTCCAGATTTTGGCGTTCCTTTTGTGCTCAAATGGGGATCCAGCTTTCCTTCTCCTCGGCATATCACCCTCAATCCAATGGGGCTGCGGAAAGGTCTAATCAAGCTCTGGAACAGTTCCTCCGTTGCTATGTCTCAGATTACCACTGTGCTGCCTCGTCCCCATCCTATCCTTGTTGACAACCATGAGGAGTATGAGGTCAGCAGCATTATTGACTCTTGTATGTCCAGGGGCCGTGTACAGTATTTGGTTCACTGGAGGGGCTATGGTCCGGAGGAGCGTTCTTGGGTTCCCTCCTCTGATGTTCATGCTCCTGCCCACCTCCGTGCCTTCCATGCCCGTTTCCCCAATAAGCCTTTTGTCCTCCCGCGGGGGAGGGGTTGTTGAGGGGAGGGTACTGTCAGGGTTTTTTCCCTGTTGTGTTTGCCATGTGCTGCTGGCAGCCATTTTACTCACCTCTCTTCCTGTCTTGGTGCATTGTGGGGGATGCTGCTCATTGCCTGCACTTCCTTTTATGGCCAGACTGTTGTGTATCATCCATGTGAGACAGGATGCGGTCTCAGAATTGTGATGTCATCACTTATTATTTAAAGGGACTCTGTTCAGTATGCTTTGCCCTTGCGTTGTCTCAGACCTGTTTGTGAGAGCTCCTGTGGTTTACCTGGCTGCCTGACGTCCTTCCTGGTTCCTGATCCATGGCTTGTTCCTGACTCTGCTGTTTTCCTTGTTCCTGATTCCGGCTCGTCTGACTATTCGCTTTGGCTCCTGACTCGGCTCGTCTGACTACCAGCTCTGGTTTTGACTCCTGGCTTGTTATTTGACTTGTGGACTTTTTATTATTTTTTGCTATTAATAAAGGTGTGATTATTTTTGCACTTCTCATCTCAGTCTGATTCCTGGCACCCAGATGTTTGGTCAACAGGGAAACCAGGGTGCTGGTATGCATGATGCACAGATGTTTAGGCAACAGGGAAACCAGGGTGCTGGTATGCATGTTGCGCAGATGTTTAGGCAACAGGGAATTCAGGGTGCTGATGCTCATGAACAGGCAGGCATAGTCTCAGAAGGGACAATTAGGAGGGCGGTGGAGGCTGCGCTGCGGGAGGCAGCTAGGCCTGAAGCCACTTCTGGGTTTTGTGCAAACACCCTGGAGGGTGCTGTTCAGGAGGAGATTATTAGGAGGGCTGTGGCAGCAGCCTTGGGGGTCGAGGTTGGGGGAGGTAGAGGGGGGATAAGTGCCAGTTCCTCTCTTGCGGCCTCATTTGTAGACCGGAGTACTCCCCAAGTTGTTTTGTCTACACAGGTTCATGATATGGAGGCAGCAGCAATGGCGAGTGGAGCAACAAGTGCGTTGGTGGTGGCAGGCCCCAGCAGGGAACAGCCTTCGGAGATTAGAGCAGCACCCCAGGCAGCCCAGGAGGATCAAATGGCAAACTGTGAGTACTCTGCATATGACATTACACACGCAGACACAGGGTCATCCACTAGCGGGTCTGGTTCAGAGAGTGGGGAGGACTTGGGGCTAGTGGGTAAGGGCCAGCGCAGAATGTTTAGGTGGATCAAGAAAATGGCAGCAGAACAGGCAAAGGCGAAGGCAAGGGTTCCAGGTTTGACAGGGGGGCCAGGACCAGGGGGCACCTCGCCAATTGCGGGGCAGGTACCACGGAAGGTGGCTGCTCAGGGGGACAAATACCCCTGCTTGGTTCACTCTCTATATGGCCATCTCAAGATGAAAGTCATTAAAAAAATCCAAGAAGGGCGATACGTGAATGTATTCAAACTCTCTCTGGATGCATTCAGAGCTAAGGAGAGGGCTATGGATGGCACTGGCCCTAAGAAGGTGCGCAGGCCGGAGACCTATGAGGAATGGTTGAAATGCTTCAGGGTCTTTGCCGTGTGTTTCGTGGATAGGTGGCCCCTACAGGGGCACAACCTATTCAAGTGCCAGGATACCATAGATGATATCCATTCCAGATTTAAGGAATGGGCATGGCGCGAGTATGACATGTCTTTCCATAGAAAGATGGTGGGCAACCCCGGGTCCGCGCGTCAGGGGGCGGCACGATCGAGTTCCCACCAGAATAGATGGGGTAGAGAGTGGTGGAAATTCCAAGATAGGCAATTTGATAGCGGGAGTGGCTGTTCCTTTCCTCACATCTGCAAGTTCTGCAGTGGGCCTCATCCAGGATCCGAATGTGGAAAAATAAAGGAGCAGGGTCAAGACAAATCAGCTCCCAAGCCAGGAACTGGGGTCAAGGGCCCCAACCCCGCTTAAGTTGGTGGCCATGGAGACATGGCTGGCGAACTACACTGACCAGGAAGCCGCATGTTTGCTCCGGTCAGGGTTGGGGGGAGGGTTTAGGATCCCAGTGCTAGGTAAGGTTGTGGGGTCACAGGTGCACAGGAATTTAAAGTCAGCATATGAATTCCCACAAGTGGTCAGGGAAAAATTAGCCAAGGAGGTAGCAATGGGCAGAGTGTCCGGCCCGTTTTTGACACCACCCCTGGCTAACCTTGTGGTTTCTCCATTGGGGGTCGTGCCTAAGAAGGAGGCTGGGAAGTTCAGGTTGATCCACCACCTGTCGTTCCCAAAAGGGGGGTCAGTCAATGATGCTATTGACCCAGACCTGAGCTCAGTGCATTATCACTTCGGCGAAACGTGTCTGTGGCATCCCCCTCTCCCTTCCTGTTGTTTTTTCATGTTTTTAATGTTGTGTCTACTATATTACTAATGATAACCACCAGTTATTCTATGGTGTACTGACTGCTTTGAGGGTTTATTTTACCCCAGGTATGGCTTTCTATTCAGACTAGGCCCAAATAACAATACTTTTACCACTATTAATGGCAATTTAATGGTAATTTAAAGGTATAGGCTTTGTGGCAACCGGTATATGTGTTTGGTAACTAATAGGCTCAGTCATTTTGAAATTACTAACCTGCTATTACAAATGGTAATAACAAGGTATAGGAGTTTGGTATTTCCAGACAGTGGCACCCGTAGTGACGGATATCAATACCCAGTTACTAGTAACGGTAATTAAAAGGTATAGGTGTCCGGTATTTCCGGACTTTATTTATCAACCAGGCAACCCTAAACGGTAATAGGTATAGGGGTCCGGTATTTCTGGACTTTTTCACACGGTAATCCCAGGTATAGGTGTTGATACGTGCCATTTATTAAACATCCAGTAACTAGCAACGGTAATTACAAGGTATAGGTGTCCGCTATTTCTGGACTTTATTTAATCACCTGGTAACCCCAATAGAGATACCCAGTCACCACAATGGTAATCCAAGGTGTAGGTGTCTGGCATTCCCACACGGTAATCCCAGGTATAGGTGCAGATATATTCCAATCACCTCTATTACCCTTGGTCAATTAACAGGTATTTGGTTCTGGTATTTCCAGACTATCATATAAGTGGTATCACGGTAATAAAAGGTATATATGCTCTGGTATTTCCAGATTCCCACACAAGCTGTTATCAACGGTAATTACCAGGTATAGCTGGCTGGCGTATCCAGACCTAGTTATTTACACGGTAAACCCAGGTATAGGTAGAGACACACTCTCCTTTCTTATTATCAATGGTATTTAACAGGTATTCTGCTCTGGTATTTCCAGACCGTTACACAGTTGTTACGGTTATCTTATGGTATAGAATCTGTTATTTCCAGACTTAGATACTTACCTGGTGTATTTCGGTATAAGTATCTGTCATTTTCCAGACTTAGGTACTCACCGGACATATCTCTATATAGACACAATATAACTATTCACCTTATAACAACAAAATATAGGGGGCGCTAAAGGTGCAGGGGTAACTCAGTGCAAAAAATGAATCACTATGCGTAGATAATACAGAACAATTCAAATATCACAAGGACCAAACAAAATAAAAATAAAAATGAAAAATATATATATGAAATAAAAAAAACCTTTGAATCCTTGAATAAAGGATAATACAGAGATCAAAGTCTTTCTTTGAAATGTATGACCGGATGACCGGAGAAAATGGGATATAGAATGTTCATATGTGGGCTGCCTCCTCCTCACCAACTGGTCCGGGTATAGCTGAAAAAGTACAAGAAGAAAGAGGGGCGCCTCATGTGTGGTATAATCAGATGGTATGATACAGAACAAACAGAATGGAGCCAAATGAGTACTCACATACTATTGAAGCACACCTATGTGCTGGTAGAGACAAGCTGCAATTTCAGATAGGTGTGACAGCTCACCCTCCAGGCAAAACTGTGTAGCTGGTGAGAGATTAAAAAACAAACAAAGAAAGCACTACATGTGCAGACCATTAAAGGTATAACCGGCAATATCTCTTAGATGATACAGATGGGTACTCACATACTCCTGTAGCACACTTATGTGCTGGTAGAGGCAGGCTGTAACTTTATGACAGGTGTAGCAGCTCACCCTAGATGTAGATTCTTGGTTGTGCAGGGGTGTAGGTCCCAGTGAGCAATCAGCAAAGGCAGAAGGTAGGAAAAGAACTCCACTCAGAGTACATTTAAAATAAAATGTAGCTATTTATTAAAAACAAAGATAAAAAAACAACACAGCAGTTGTTTATGATGAGTGGATAAAAGGGTATACAGTGGCACCCCTCAAATGCAACGCGTTTCTCGGTTAGAACCGTTTCATCAGGCATATATTCATTCAACATCCTACCTCTGCCTTAAAAAAATTTTTAAGGCAGAGGTAGGATGTTGAATCCATCTTACCTTATGATTAACCTAGACATCATATCTGTGTCTATTTCTGAGCAATTCATACTTGCAGTGATTACTATTGGAGAACCAATAAGTACCAACCTCTCACATATGCCAATTCCACACCATATTAGTGGTCAGTATTAAGGTCATTTATCTATTCACAAGACAAATCCAATATGCGGGTACCGACCCCAAACATGGGTTTGTTTGTCAAACATTAAGTCCATTAATTTTTTTGGGGCTTTTTTCCAGTAGACATACATATTCTTTTAAAATTGTATGTATACCCCCAGTTTTTAACAATATTTAGTAAAAGTTACATTTTATTCTATTTTTTTATATTATCTTTCAACGTTCATGAGTGCTATATTTGTACCCTTCTATCAGTTCTTTACTGATTTTTTGTAAAAGCTGGACATAGAGTCACCCTTCCGGCTATTGCCATTACACCCGTCAGCATTTCGGCTGAGGGGGATGAAGTTCGAGGGGGCATACTACGTGGACAGATGTTTACCCATGGGCTGCTCGCTGTCCTGTTCCCTATTTGAGTGCTTTAGCTCATTCCTCCATTGGGTGGTGCAGAAGGCATCTGGGTGCGGGTCAGTGGCCCACTACCTGGAGGATTTTCTGTTGGTAGGGAGAGCAGGTTCTGCGGAGTGCGAACAGCTCGTGGAGGTGATGAGGGATTTGACGGCCAGGTTTGGGGTTCCTTTTGCGACCGACAAAACGCAAGGCCCCTGCATGTGTCTCACATTTCTAGGTATAGAAATAGATTCAGTACAGGCGGTTTGCAGGCTCCCGGAGGAAAAAGTGACTTGCATGTTGCAGTTAGTGCAAAAGATGAGGGGGCTAGACAGGGTTCCCATTAAAAAGGTTCAGTCGCTGCTGGGACTCCTAAATTTTGTGGGGAGGGCCATCCCGATGGGCAGAGTTTTTAACCACCGTCTGGAGGGGCAGCTGAAGGGTTCAGTGGGGCAGCGTAAGTGGGCTAGGGTCACAGGCAAGGTGAAGGAGGACCTGGATGTATGGGCATAGTTCCTGGTGCATTTTAATGGGGTTTGTCTCTGGAGGCAACCTCCAGTTTCAAATCAGGTGCTGCATCTCCTTACCGATGCGGCAGGCAGTTCCAGGTATGGAGCATACCTAGATGGGGAATGGAGTGTTGCTCCGTGGCCCCAAGACTGAATAGCAGCTGGCTATACTAGAAACCTCACCTTGTTGGAACTTTTTCCAATAGTGGTAGCCATGGAGATTTAGGGGAAGTGGCTGGCTAATAGTTCGGTGGTTTTCTGGACGGACAATATGAGTGTGATGTACGCCATTAATAAATTGTCCACATCCTCACCGGGGGTAGTGTGTTATTTGAGGCACCTGGTGTTGCGCTGCTTGCAGCTCAACATATGCTTCACCGCCAAACACGTCCCGGGAGTGCAGAACGTTATCCCTGATGCACTGTCTCGATTTAACTGGGAGCAGTTTAGGAAAGCAGCGCCCAGGGCGGAGAAAGAGGGTTTAACATGCCCACTTTTTCTTTGGCAGCTGTTGAAGGTTGGGAAGGCATCCTCCCCCTAATTAGGGCATCATTGGCGCCAAAGACTTGGTCTGCCTACTTTGGCCATTGGAAGAAATGGGAAGCATTCTATCATCAGAAAGGCGTACAGGTACATAGGGCTTCACAGGTGCAGGTGCTTGCATGGCTAGCGGCTTTGAGGCAGGAAGGGATTAGTAGAATGGGTGCGGGAGGCAGATTGTCTGCAATAGCTTTCTTTAACAAAGCGCTGGGGTATGTCGACCATTCAAAAATGTTTTTGGTACGGCAGGTACTGAAGGGGTGGGGTAGGATAGACCCCCGTCCGAAGGATCAGAGGGAACCTATCACGCCACTTCGTCTGAGGCAGTTGGCAACCGAGCTGAACTCGTGTGCATGACGGAGTATGAGAAACTGCTTTTCGGGGCGGCTTTTGCGTTAACGTTTGCGGGAGCGCTCCGGTTGGGAGAGTTGGTGTCTTCATCCAAGGCGAATGGGACGGGAGGTATTCAGACAGTCAGACAGACCACGTCAGGTCGGTGGATAGGGTTTTGCTTTTGTTGGTGCCCAGATCTAAAACTGATCAGGAGGGCAAAGGGGCTTGGCTCCTGCTTTCTAGGCATGATTTCGTGGAATGTTGCCCAGTGCGCTGCGTGGAAAGATTTAAGGAAGTGAGGCCTGTGGGTCCTCAGCAATTCCTCGTTCATGAATACGGTAGTGCATTGTTGGTGTTCCACTTCCGGAGGGTTCTAGCTAAGATGGCGGATAGGGCAGGGTTGGATCCTAAAAGGATCGCCCCACATTCATTTAGGATCAGGGCTGCTATTAGCGCAGCGGCAAAGGGCGCGTCTGAACAGAAGATTAAGCGCATTGGGCGATGGAAGTTGGCCCGTTATAAAACATACATCAGGCCCACGAAAGATATATAATTTTTTTTTTTTTAAATAGAGACAATGAGGGTAATGTGGGGCTGTTAGTTGAATTGTGAATCTTCAAGTTGAGAAGGTGGTTAGGCAGCTCCAGTGGGGATGGAACACATGGGGCCCCTTTTTGCCAATAGGGTTAATGTGGTTTGCTCCTGTTTTGCCAGGTACGTTAGGTGACACTTCCCCACCAGTTCGGGTATGGATAGTAGGCCACTCTTACATCCATTGGGCATCCATCAGGGCATTGTGGTCTACGGGAGGTCAGCAGCTTGGATTCTCAACGTCCAGGGCCAACTTCCGCTGGTTAGGGAGCAGGGGCCTTGTATGGGCGGATTTGCCAGCTCTTTTGCAAGAGGCTCACAGGAGGTGGGGGCAGCCTAATGTGGTAGTGCTGCATCTGGGGGGGAATGACTTGGGGTCGGTACCCGCACTGGACCTCATTAAGAGGATGGCTGCGGATTTGAAGTGGGTGCACACATGGCTCAGGGATGTGCGGATTGGATGGTCCAATGTGGTTGCTAGACTGCAGTGGCGGTATATAGTGAGCCAGAAAGCAGCATATAATGTGAGGAAGAAAGTCAACAGGGAGATGGGTAGGATGGTCATGGCCCTGGCGGGCTTCGTAATCAGACATGAGAAAATTACAGCCGACAAAAAGGACCTGTTTCGCCCTGATGGTGTCCACCTAACGGATGTTGGGTTGGACTTGTTCTTGAAGGACATCAGAGGGGCGTTGTTAAATGTAGCTTAAGGGTCACACGGGTCATGTGGCTAAGAGAGTCTATTGGGACAGTAAAAAAAAAAAACAGAGTTTAAAAAAAAAAAAAAAAATGTTTATGTTGTTAAGAAATAATGTAGATATTAGGTGCCGGTTGGCATTATGTGGCGGCAAAAGTACGCCTGGCTCTTGTGGTGGGTGATCAGGGCCCTGGGGAGCGGGCACAGAAAGAGAAGAGTGACGGTCTAAAAAGGGGAGGGGATACGCCCGCTAGGCACCGGCCTAGGGGTCCTCTCCCTTGCGGATGCGGGCCAAAGATCTCTAAATAACACAGCTCTCTCTTTGTGCCAGTAGGCGTGACAGCCGGGTGTCATGTTGCAAACATCGAAAGGGGCCCTGGCCAGCTGCTAGTAGGGGTTAGGTTAGGGTGAGATGCCGCCACCAATTTGTTATGATGAACTTGTTTTCAATTTTAAAGTTAAGATGTCTGAGTGACTAAGTATAGTCATAAAGAATATTTAGGCACTAGTTAATCGTTTATTTAATAAACGTGACCGTGACCGGTCTTTTCCCAAGGTTGTTGTCGTATCTTATTTTATTTACGGGACTACAGTACGTAGGACGGAGTAGATGGTCTAGACCTTAAGAGCACACACTTATTTTATATACACAGTGTCTAAGACACCAACTCCTACTGACCATGTGCAATATTAACAGAATATACAAATAAGCATTTTGTGATTGGCTGATGGCTGTCACGTGATGCAATGGGAGGGGAAACAAAGCTAACTTTGAAATTTGTCAGAAAAAAATCTACTACTCATGAGAAATTCAAACTAACGGCTAGATTTAGAGTTCTGCGGCCAAAGGGGTGCGTTAGCTACGCGTGTATTTTTCCCCCCGCACCTTTTAAATACCGCTGGTATTTAGAGTTCACAGAAGGGCTGCGTTAGGCTCCAAAAAGGGAGCATAGAGCATAATTTACCGCCACTGCAACTCTCAATACCAGCGGTGCTTACGGACGCGGCCAGCTTCAAAAAAGTGCTTGTGCACGATTCCCCCATAGGAAACAATGGGGCAGTTTGAGCTGAAAAAAAAACTAACACCTGCAAAAAAGCAGCGTTCAGCTCCTAACGAAGCCCCATTGCTTCCTATGGGGAAACACTTTCTGCTGGATTGATTTACTGCGGCTGAACTCTGCCTGTCTGACTACTCTGCCTGTTTAACCCCTAAATTGCTGGACTGATATATTGTTGCCAAACCCTGCCTGCCTTGACCATTCTAGTGGTGTGCCCTTGGACTGCTTTACTGTTGACGAACCCTGCCTTCCTTGACAATTCTAGTGGTGTGCCCTTGGACTGCTTTACTGTTGCCGAACCCTGCCTGCCTTGACCATTCTAGTGGTATGTCCTTAGACTGCTCTGCCCTTGCCGCTGCAGACCATTCTGATCTTCCTAGATTTCTCTGCTCTGGCATATTCCCTATCATTCCCTATCATTCTGGCTCGAGGCCGGGATAACAAGACTACTGGCCGAGTTCGGTCTGATAGAGGAGTATCCCACGAGCATTACATTAACCCCTAAATCACCAATAACCCACATCACAATTAACCTAATAAATCTATTAACCCCTAAACCGCCAAACCCCACAATGCAAGTAACTAATCACTAAGCCCCCCAACCTAACACCTCCTAAATTAACCCCATAACATAAATTAAAATAATCCTAAATTACAATTAAAATAAAAAAACTAACGGCTAGATTTAGAGTTTTGTCGGTAACGACCCGCGTAGCTAACGCTGGCTTTTTTCCCCCCGCACCTTTTAAATACCACTGGTATTTAGAGTTCTCTGAAGGGCTGTGTTAGGCTCCAAAAAGGGAGCGTAGAGCATAATTTACCTCCACTGCAACTCTCAATACCAGCGGTGCTTACGGACGCGGCCAGTTTCAAAAACGTGCTCATGCACGATTCCCCCATAGGAAACAATGGGGCAGTTTGAGCTGAAAAAAAAAACACCTGCAAAAAAGCAGCGTTCAGCTCCTAACGCAGCCCCAATGTTTCCTATGGGGAAACACTTCCTATGTCTGCACCTAACACCCTAACATGAACCCCGAGTCTAAACACCCCTAACCTTACACTTATTAACCCCTAATCTGCCACCCCCGCTATCGCTGACCCCTGCATATTATTTTTAACCCCTAATCTGCCGCTCCGTACACTGCCACAACCTACGTTATCCCTATGTACCCCTAATCTGCTGCCCCTAACACCGCCGACCCCTATATTATATTTATTAACCCCTAATCTGCCGCCCCCAACGTCGCCGCCACCTACCTACAATTATTAACCCCTAATCTGCCGACCAGACCTCACCACTACTATAATAAATGTATTAACTCCTAATCCGCCTCACTCCCGCCTCAAAAACCCTATAATAAATAGTATTAACCCCTAATCTGCCCTCCCTAACATCGCCGACCCCTAACTTCAAGTATTAACCCCTAATCTGCCGACCGGACCTCGCCGCTACTCTAATAACTGTATTAACCCCTAAAGCTAAGTCTAACCCTAACCCTAACACCCCCCTAAGTTAAATATAATTTAAATCTAATGAAATAAAATAAATCTTATTAAATAAATTATTCCTATTTAAAGCTAAATACTAACCTGTAAAATAAACCCTAATATAGCTACAATATAAATAATAATTATTTTGTAGCTATATTAGGATTAATATTTATTTTACAGGCAACTTTGTATTTATTTTAACCAGGTACAATAGCTATTAAATAGTTAATAACTAATTAATAGCTACCTAGTTAAAATAAATAAAAAATTACCTGTAAAATAAATCCTAACCTAAGTTACAATTAAACCTAACACTACACTATCAATAAATTAATTAATTAAATAAATTAAATGCAAATACCTACAAATAAATACAAATAAATACACTAACTAAAGTACAAAAAATAAAAAAAGAACTGTTACAAAAATAAAAAATAATTTACAAACATTATAAAAATATTACAACAATTTTAAAGGGACAGTAAACACCAGAATTTTTGTTGTTTAAAAAGGTAGATAATCCCTTTATTACCCATTCCCCAATTTTGCATAACCAACACAGTTATAATAATATACATTTTACCTCTGTGATTACCTTGTAGCTATGCCTCTGCAAACTGCCCCCTTATTTCAGTTCTTTTGACAGACTTGCATTTTTAGCCAATCAGTGCTGACTCCTAGGAGCTTCACGTGCCTGAGCTCAATGTTATCTATATGAAACACATGAACTAACGCCCTCTAGTGGTGAAAAACTGTCAAAATGCTTTCAGATTAGAGGCAGTCTTCAAGGTCTAAGAAATTAGCACATAAACCTCCTAGATTTAGCGTTCAATTAAGAATACCAAGAGAACAAAGCAAAATTGGTAATAAAAGTAAATTGGAAAGTTGTTTAAAATTACATGCCCTATTTAAATCATGAAAGATTTTTTTTTACTTTACTGTCCCTTTAAGCTAATTACACCTACTCTAAGCCCCCTAATAAAATAACAAAGCCCCCCAAAATAAAAAAATGCCCTACCCTATTCTAAAATAAAAATTGTAAAGCTATTTTACCTTACCGGCCCTTAAAAGGGCCTTTTGCGGGGCATGCCCCAAAGAATTCTGCTCTTTTGCCTGTAAAAAAAACATCCAATACCCCCCCCAACATTACAACCCACCACCCACATACCCCTAATCTAACCCAAACCCCCCTTAAATAAACCTAACACTAAGCCCCTGAAGATCTCCCTACCTTGTCTTCACCACGCCGGGTATCACCGATCCGTCCAGAAGAGGGTCCGAAGTCTTCATTGTATCCGGCAAGAAGAGATCCTCCAGAGGGTCCAAAGTCTTCATCCTATCCTGGCAGAAGAGGACATCCGGACCGGCAGACATCTTCATCCAATCGGCATCTTCTTCCATCCGGCGCGGAACGGGTCCATCTTCAAGCAGCCGACGCGGAGCCATCCTTCCTCACCGACGGACTAACGACGAATGAAGGTTCCTTTAAGGGACGTCATCCAAGATGGCGTCCCTCGAATTCTGATTGGCTGATAGAATGCTAGCTCAATCTGATTGGCTGATTGGATCAGCCAATCCGATTGAACTTGAATCTGATTGGCTGATTCCATCAGCCAATCAGATTATTCCTACCTTAATTCCGATTGGCTGAATTCTTTGGGACATGCCCCGCAAAAGGCCCTTTTAAGGGCTGGTAAGGTAAAAGAGCTTTACAATTTTTATTTTAGAATAGGGTAGGGAATTTTTTTTATTTTGGGGGGCTTTGTTATTTTATTAGGGGGCTTAGAGTAGGTGTAATTAGATTAAAATTGTTGTAATATTTTTATAATGTTTGTAAATTATTTTTTTATTTTTTGTAACTTAGTTCATTTTTTATTTTTTGTACTTTAGTTAGTGTATTTATTTGTATTTATTTGTAGGTATTTGTATTTAATTTATTTAATTAATTTATTGATAGTGTAGTGTTAGGTTTAATTGTAACTTAGGTTAGGATTTATTTTACAGGTAATTTTTTATTTATTTTAACTAGGTAGCTATTATTTAATTAACTATTTAATAGCTATTGTACCTGGTTAAAATAAATACAAAGTTGCCTGTAAAATAAATATTAATCCTAATATAGCTACAATATAATTATTATTTATATTGTAGCTATATTAGGGTTTATTTTACAGGTAAGTATTTAGCTTTAAATAGGAATAATTTATTTAATAAGATTTATTTTATTTCGTTAGATTTAAGTTATATTTAATTTAGGGGGGTGTTAGTGTTAGGGTTAGACTTAGCTTTAGGGGTTAATACATTTATTAGAGTAGTGGTGAGGTCCGGTCGGCAGATTAGGGTTAATAATTGTAGGTAGGTAGCGGCGACGTTGGGGAGAGCAGATTAGGGGTTAATAAATATAATATAGGGGTCGGCGATGTTAGGGTCAGCAGATTAGGGGTACATAGGGATAATGTAGGTTGCGATGGTGTGCGGTTGGCAGATTAGGGGTTAAAAAAATTTAATAGAATGGCGGCAATGTGGGGGGGCCTCGGTTTAGGGGTACATAGGTAGTTTATGGGTGTTAGTGTACTTTAGAGCACAGTAGTTAAGAGCTTTATGAACCGGCGTTAGCCCAGAAAGCTCTTAACTCCTGGCTTTTCTCTGCGGCTGGAGTCTTGTCGGTAGATTTCTAACACTCACTTCAGCCAAGACTCTAAATACCGGCGTTAGAAAGATCCCATTGAAAAGATAGGATACGCAAATGGCGTAGGGGGATCTGCGGTATGGAAAAGTCACGGCTGGAAAGTGAGCGTTAGACTCTTTCCTGATTGACTCTAAATACCAGCGGGCGGTAAAAACCAGCGTTAGGACCCCCTAATGCTGGTTTTGACGGCTAACGCAGAACTCTAAATCTAGGCGTAAGTGCTTTTGAATTGCCTGTTTAGTGTACAAGTATTGATTGTGCTATTCTACCTGCCTAGTGGTCCTTTAATATCTTGGAACGGGTGGTATGGAGTGAGAGGTACTTATCTTATTCATGGTGGACTTGTTTCTTTATTACTAGGCTGACCATATTGCCGCTTTAAGAAGGGACAGATATGAAAAATACATGTCAGGGTTCTTATACAAAACATTTCTTTAAACAGCCCTGACGTGTATTTTTCATATGTGTCCCTTTTTAAAGCGGCAATATGGTCACCCTATTTATTAGCCAATTACAATACTGTTTATCACTGTTCTTATTGTCTATATTCAATTACTACAAAAATCTCTTCACCTGGATGAATGTTTGAACAAACCTTCCCCATAATTTAATAAATATATCATAAATAAATATTTTTACACCTGTTCTTGTTGTGCTATCAGAAGCCTTATGAGATTACTGGAAGTGCCCAGCACATTTAAACTCCTATATTTTTAGTAAAATCAATACAGGATTAAGGACATATTCAGATATTCTGAACCGCATAGGAATGGAAAGGTGGTTTCACAATATATTAAAGGAACAGTAAAGTCAAAATGTCACTTTCATGAATCATATAGAGCATGTAGTTTTAAGCAACTTTCTAATTTACTTATGTTATCAAATTTGCTATGTTCTTTTAGTATTCTTTGGTGGAAGAGCATACCTAGGTAGGCTCAAATGCAGCAATGCACTACTGGGAGCTAGCTGGAGAATGGTGGCTTCAGTTATATGCCTCTTTGCATCTGTTAGGATCAGCTAGCTCTCGGGGCTAGCTGCTGAAAATATTGTTGCATCCCATAGAAAGTATTAGAAGCCGTTAAGCGATAACTTATACCAGGTTTCCAATGAAAGCGCAAACCGTTAATACACTGTCGGAGGCTATCGATACATTGAGAAAAATTACACCCAGCTCAACGAGGTGTAAAAGAGGAAAAATTTGCTTTTTGAGACCTATTTCCCATTGAAAGTTTTAAACTTGCAAACAATGCAAGTGTTTCAATGTAGAATTTTTTTTAAAATATGTCATATTTATTGTTGTCCCATGTATAGGAACAGTTGCACTTATGTTCTTATGGAAATATCAATATGTATTTACATATCTACAACATTCAAACTAGACCTATGCTTAGGGCAGCAATACCTATTACATATCTTAATAAAGTAGAAAATATAATGAAAAATAGTATTTGCTTATAGTTAAAAAAATATGTATTATAAAAAAGTGTATCTTTGTTTCTCTTTAGAGGTGATCACAGTTAAGAAGCACAGACATTAAACGTACATTTTATAGTGTAAGGTCGGGGTTTCCATAGCAACTAAATGATTTTCAACAAATCGTCGGATGGAAGCGTTAGCAAAACGTTAACTTATACCTGCAGGAAAAGAAAGACTACACGCAATGCGGAAATTATTTCAATGGAAACCTAGTACTTAAATAGAGCCGTAAACTATTTTTAACTGTCGAACACTTCAGTAGTTTACAGCTCCATTTTTTAAGGTGCAATGGAAGCGAGCCCTAAGAGGGGGTATGCCTTCTCTGGCAACTGTATAATTTGCTAGGCTGTCAAGTCTAAAAAGGCATAAGCAGAACTTTTATCCTTAATTCCCATTAGCTGTTATATTGCTATTATTGTTTTGTAATTTGTATTATTTGTTTATCACTGTATATATGTATGTTAAAAAATGGTATGAATAATTAAATACAAAAAAGAAAAACATGAATATATTTTTTATTATTTTTATAATTAAGTAAATGACATGCAAACTAGTGTTACTTTTAATTATTTATTAATGGACTATAAATTAATGCTTCTTGCTAAAATAGCAAAGACAAATATAATTTGTAAAATACATTTTAATGCTGAGACACTGATGAAAAATTGTTTAGTCTACATTTAGTGACCCTGAAATAAATGTCAAAGAACACAGTCATATTATATTGCAGACAAAATAATCCAAGTATTTTAAAATAGATGCACCTATTGGTACATCATGACATGGGTGTAAAATGAAAATGCCATTTACCAAAAAAAAAAGAAAACCTTGATGGTCTCAACACTGGAACAAAGTGGAATTTAGTTTGGTTTATTCTTTTATGTATTTACTTTGAAGAATAAAGGCTAAACTCTGGGAAAGGTATTTAGAAGCAACTAACCAGACAGTATAATTTGTAAAAATATAACGCATTTAATATTTTACTTACAAGATATGTTTTCATTAATTCATTAAACCAGTTAACCATAAATCTATTCATTTATTGGCTCACCGGAAGTGGCACAACATGAAGTCAATGAATCAGGGAGCAAGTTTAAAGCAAGGCTCCCCCCTGTGAACCTTCTACATTAATTTCATACTTTATTCTGAAAGAATATAAATACAAACACCAGCACATCTAATAGGGACATAATAATCCCAAGAACAAATGAATCTGAGCTTTTAAATGTTCTAAAACTTTTCAATAGTATTAAGTATCTCTAAGCAAGTCCCTCAAGCCAGCCAGAATTGACATGTAGCATGCTTAGTTCAACTGTAGAATAACAAATAGCTCATGGATTTCATGTACAAAGTTGGTATGCTATAACATGATTATTTTTTACAGGTTACAGTCTTTTATTAAGGTTATATGCAGCTATATCCAGATCCAAATGAGGCCACATGAGATGTAAGCTTGATAGTATCCATATCCCCTTGTAGTTACACCTATATTCTCTTGTGTATTGTATGAATAAATAGATCTATGAATAATCCATGATACAGTTCAAATGGAAATAAAGACAAGTAAAAGTCAGAAGAAAGTATCTGACCATGGTGCTGAAGAAAGGATCTGACCATGGTGCTGAAGAAAGGATATGACTGTGGAGCTGAAGAAAGGATCTGGACATGGTGCTGAAGAAAGGATCTGACTGTGGTGCTGAAGAAAGGATCTGACTGTGGTGCAGAAAAAAGGATCTGACCCTGGTGCTGAAGACAAGATCTGACCATGGTGCTGAAGAAAGGATCTGACTGTTGTGCTGAAGAAAGGATCTGACCATGGTGCTGAAGAAAGTATATGACTGTGGTGCTGAGGAAAGGATCTCTCCATGGTGCTGAAGAAAGGATCTGACCATAGTGCTGAAGAACGGATCTGACCATTGTGCTGAAGAAAGGATCTGACTGTGGTGATGAAGAAAGGATCTGACTGTGGTGCTGAAGAAAGTGTCTGACCATGGTGCTGAAGAAAGGATCTGACAATGGTGCTGAAGAAAGGATATGACTGTGGTGCTGAAGAAAGGATCTGACCATGGTGCTGAAGAAAGGATCTGACTGTGGTGCTGAAGAAAGGATCTGACCATGGTGCTGAAGAAAGGATATGACTGTGGTGCTGAATAAAGAATCTGACCGACCATGGTGCTGAAGAAAGGATCTGACCATGGTGCTGAAGACAGGATATGACCATGGTGCTGAAGAAAGTATCTGACCATGGTGCTGAAGAAAGGATCTGACCATGGTGCTGAAGAAATGATCTGACTGTGGTGCTGAAGAAAGGAGCTGACTGTGGTGCTCAAGAAAAGATCTGACCATGGTGCTGAAGAAAGGATCTGACTGTGGTGCTGAAGAAAGGATCTGACTGTGGTGCTGAAGAAAGGATCTGACCATGGTGCTGAATTAATATTATAGCTAGGTTCATTTTTTATTACCAATGAATTTGTTTTACCATTTTCTTCTTCTAGATTTTGATTTTTTAATGCATGTGGCACCCATGATAATCCATTAATTGAATGTGATAATTAATGTGATTCATTTAATCTAATGATAAAAATAATACAGTGAGGGGGGCGTGTCCGACCACCGACTAAGATGGCTGCTTTCTAGAATTGGCTGAAGAAAGGGGTTGATAAAATCGCTGTTTACTACCCACTAAACCCAAAAACCAAATTATTTTCAAGTGATCCAGTGAAGATTAATATCAAAGGCACAGATTTGGATAACTTTTATAAGGGATCTCAGCCCAGCAGACCTGAAGTGATGAGGTACGCAGCGGAGGCCTGAAAGCGGCCTGAAACCTCATTCACCCCTCCATATATTCTGTTAAGTCAGACTCATCAGCGATATATGCTGAAGAACAAAACTCATGTCACCTAGTTGAAGATCTGAGGCTACTCTGTGCTTGTGTCCTTCTTTGTGCCATGGAGGATGTCTCACGGGCGCTGCAGGCCCTATTTATGGAGTTCGAGTTGGTAATGCTTTGCACGCTACTACAGACTGCTAAACCAGAGGAGATGCAGTTCCCAGATTGCAGGGAATTACCCTTAGGGGAATCGACATACACAACGCCACAGTGGCGAGCTGAAAGATATGCAGAGTCAATGTGTGGCGACCTTACCTCGTGGGATGCGGCCGACCCGGAGGGGGAAGTGTAACACATTCACCTCATAAGAATTCCGAAACACTGGTTACACCTGACACTATAGCAGATCACCCAATAAGCCACTATAAATTGAGGAAACCGGGAGTTAAGGGTCCTGACTACCGACCTTAATGTATAATCTGCCTGTTTCACTGGGCGCCATGTGGAAGATCACTGTGTGCTTGTCCGAAACTGAGATCCATAGTGAAGCGGTTTTACTACCAGAGTACTACCTTCGGATAGTGGAGACTGTGTTAACAATTCCATCGCTACCCCAAAATACTTCTTGGGAGCAAGTACCGGAGTGGAATAAAACCTGGATTTTCTGTTAAAAGGACATCTGTCCGTTAATGCGGTATTTGCCTTGAGACTCTAACACCCTGTAATCAGTTATTGTAATTATTCTTGGTGGCTATGCTGCTTGCAGTCATAGATATTGTTTAGTTATTGTTGCTTATATAATGATATGATTGCTTGTTATACTTAATTTTATGTATTCAGAAGAACCTCCTTCATGTATATATGTATGTGATCGTTTTCCTACTTATGCTGGGATCTAAGTTTATGCTTTACTTAGGGAGATAGGTGTAATGTTCACAGAATCCTGTATTTGTACTCTGTCACACTCGCTACCACCATGCTCTTAAAAGCTTAGCAAATATATATATGGAGAGGTTGTGAAACCCTTAGCATACTGTTTTGGGATATCTTACAAATACCCGATTTTTACACTGGGAGGGATTAGAGGATTGCAGTCATACGTGAGTAATAATTTTATTGCACCCCTACAATACTACTTGGGAGCAGTTTCTCCAGAGCACAGGAGCGAGATAAGATATTAATTATCCCACAAAAAAGATCACACCACTTGTAAATATGGTATTTGACTAGAGACACTCTAACACTATGCAACCAGTTGCCAAAATCACTTTTGTTAGCAAGGAGGCTTGCAATCCTTAAAACCCTGATAGGACTAGGACACCTGATTCCATTTATTTGCCTAATGATTGTAAGACTATTTTTCCTACCCATTACATGTTCATAGGAGGCTCTTTCACATATATGTGTACAGTAATACGTAGAAGTTTTTTTTCTTTGTACAGAAATATGTATTAGTTTTTAGTTAATCACAATGTTCTTGAAATCTTAGCAAATTTATGCTTAGAGAGTTGGTAAATCACTGGCATATTCCTATGTGATCTCACTTATGTATCAGACTTCTTTATCAGGTGGGTGGAGAGAGGTATAGATTTTTAGGGGAAGAAGAACACCTTTAATTTTATTTCTGTAGCAGACAGATTAAGATCTCTGAAAGACCCCTCTGTATGTATACAGAGTAGCCACAGTGATAAATCTGCCATGTATTTCCTGTGCAAATGTACTGACTTCATGATACAGTTCTCTATATAATATGATGTATAGTCCTAAAGGTCCAAGAACGGCCTTATATATACTGTTTGGATGTTATATCCCCCATTTTATCCCCACATAGTGGTAATAGAAAGTTCTGGGTCTCCGTTTGGGGAACCTATATACAGAAGTTATGATGACTGACACTAGGGGTTTAATATAATATGTAACCTATAAAATGTAAAAAAATAATAATTCTGAGGTCCACTACTGGGTATCCAAAAGTGGTCCCCTTCTGGCTCATAGTTGCCCTCTATGACTTTAAATTTTGTTGAGTACAGTAAGGTCCAAAAGTGGCTGCATATAACATATAGAGGGCATAAAGTCTACATTGGCAAGTTTTTGGTTTAATGTCATTCCTGTCCCTATAAATATGATATGTTTATGTTGTCCATCATATACTGACTGAGTGTCCGGAAACAATTTCTTTGTATAGTCTCTGTTGACAGGTATGTTGTATTTGCCTTAAATTGTACCTTAATAAAAAAAATATGATACAGTGAGCCTAGAAGAATATTTAGGCATATAGGCAGTTTTAGAGACTCAATGCTTGTCCCTATTCCTAAAAGAGATTATTAATGCAATGAAATCATCAATAAATGTCAGTTTACATACCTAGACTGGTGAATATGATACTACAAAGCATTTAGTGATTGGGAAAATATTTTTGTACTGTTGGGAAAATTTGACTGCAACGGCAACACTATCAATGGGCCAGATTACGAGTGGAGCTCTATTTAGCACTTCTGCTAGAGCGCTAATTGCGCTAGAAGTAAACTTTTTGCATGCATCGGGCTGCTCTCGTATTACGAGTTGAAAGTAAAAAGTTATCACTCTCGTGATAACCTATTCTTCATAAGAGTCAATGGAGCAAAAAAAGTGAGCTAACCCGAACTCATGTTCTCAAGGGCGCTAACCCAGCCACATATTTTCAAATGCTCTAAGCCGAAATGAAAATATGAATATTTGACATTTCAATGTTCTTCACATAGAAGAATATGTTCTATTTATTCATAAATACATATTTCTACATATATATTGTATTTTTGTACTATATATATCTATACATATATATATATATATATATATATGATTATATATAGTTATAGCTATATACAGATATATAGGAATATTTATTTAGAAATACTTAGAACATATTCGCCTATGTGCAGAACATTGGAATGTGAAATATTTACATTAAATACACACTATAACACTTTATTAAATATGAATATTGCATAAATATGATTTTTATTTTTTTCATCTACTTAACTGCAAAGTGCTCTAATGCACTTATACTGTATATATATATATATATATATATATATATATATATATATATATATATATATATATATATATAAAAATATATATATGTATATATATATATATTCTTCAACAAACTACAAGAGGAGAACAAGGACCATCAAAAATTTCCTAAGGCCCTGTATAGATAGGGAATCAAGCACTCTTTTTATAAAAATAGCTCAAAAGTGTAGCTAAAATAAACAATTGGAATGAATCTCTGACCAGTACAATCACAGAGAACAAAAAATAATTTATTAATAGTACAGACAGAAGTAAATCCTAACTGTCTAAACATAGCAATAGGCCAGTTGTGTGCTGGCCTTGGGTGTATGCTAGCAACACAAAGTAAAGTATGTTGAACAAACAATATAGTACATGTGGCCAATTAAAACCCTGAAGATGTGCACATCATAATCATAATATTGGCAAAAATACAATCCAAAGACACCTAGTACACTGCTACACCCAAGCTGTACACGGCACCCAAGTCAATACAAGGGATAATTACCGGACAGGTACATTTTTAGGGATCTAAGTAGTGATAGGTGCTTTGTAAAGATTTCAGGAACAACAATAATGGCAGTATAGCAACAATTACAAAGAATTACATACAAGTATGAAGAATAGCTATTGCAATGGTTATTACCAATAAGATAAATAGTGAGTTACATACAACTTGCTATGTTTGGACAGTTAGGATTTACTTCTTTCTGTACTATTAATAAATTATTTTTTGTTCTCTGTGATTGTACTGGTCAGAGATTCATTCTATTTGTTTAATTTAGCTACACTTTTGAGCTATTTTTATAAAAAGAGTGCTTGATTCCCTATCTATACAGGGCCTTAGGAAATTTTTGATGGTCCTTGTTCTCCTCTTGTAGTTTGTTGAAGAATATTTTTTTATAGGGTCTGCACCACATTAAAATTATAATCTAACATAACATTAATGTTTTCTAAATTTTGATAATTGTTTCTATGGAAAAAGACACATTTATAGTAGCCATTTGTCCTGTACCCTTTTTGGTTTTATATATATATATATATGTTTGTGTACAATTGTACATATGTATTTATGTGTTTATATGTGTATATATGTCTGTAAAAGCCTTAATACACATATAAATAAATATACATCTGTATTCATATATAGACATATATACAGTATCTATACATACTGTACATATACATCTTTAGACATGTATATTTATGCATCTCAATGTTAAAGGGACAGTTTTCTCCAAAAAAATCTCCTCTTTAATTTTTTCCTGATTATCCACTTTACCTGCTGAAGTGTATTGAACTGTTTACAAGTAGTTCCTTTACCCTTATATTGGCATTTTAAATAGTTGATTTAGCCTGTGATATCTCCACCTATTCTGAAAGTTTGCCTCAGATCTAAGCTAAAGATAAGCTGTGTAAACGCAGCCAGAAGAAGAAATTACACTCCCAGTTGGGTATAGAAGAGATAGATTAAATAAATATATACATTTTTGATTGTTCTCTTCCAGTATTGGTCTTTGGTTTACAGACATATATAAGCATGTATATGTACACAATGTGATAAAGTAATGAGATCTGATTATACCTACAACTCATTTTCGCCTAGATTACGAGTTTGGCTTTAACCTTAAAAAGCCACATTGAGAGGTCCCAACGCTGCTTTTTAACGCCCGCTGGTATTACGAGTCAGGCAGGAAAGGGTCTACCACTCACTTTTCTTCCGCAACTCGAGGCTACCGCAAATCCCCTTACGTCAATTGCGTATCCTATCTTTTTAATGGGACTTGCCTAACGCTGGTATTACGAGTCTTGGAAGAAGTGAGCGGTAGACCCTCTCCTGTCAAGACTTCTACCGCATTTAAAAGTCAGTAGTTAAGAAGAGTTTTATGGGCCGGAACATAACACTCTACACTAAAGTGCTAAAAAGTACACTAACACCCATAAACTACCTATTAGCCCCTAAACCGAGGCCCCCCCCACAACGCAAACACTATAATAAAAATTTTAACCCCTAATCTGCCGACCAGATATCGCCGCCACCTACATTATACCTATGAACCCCTAATCTGCTGCCCCTAACATCGCCGACACCTACATTATATTTATTAACCCCTAATCTGCCGCCCCCGACGTCGCCGCCACCTACCTACAATTATTAACCCCTAATCTGCCGACCGGACATCACCGCCACTTTAATAAATGTATTAACCCCTAATCCGCCGCACTCCCGCCTCGCAAACACTAGTTACATTTTATTAACCCCTAATCTGCCTGCCCTAACATCGCCGACACCTACTTACATTTATTAACCCCTAATCTGCCACCCCCAACATCGCCGCTACTATATTAAAGGTATTAACCCCTAAACCTAAGTCTAAACCTAACCCCCCCTATCTTAAATATAATTTAAATTAAACAAAGAAAAATAGTTACATTGTAGCTAGCTTAGGATTTATATTTATTTCACAGGCAACTTTGTATTTATTTTAACTAGGTACAATAGTTATTAAATAGTTATTAACTATTTAATAACTACCTAGCAAAAATAAGTACAAAATTACCTGTAAAATAAATCCTAACCTAAGTTACAATTACATCTAACACTACACTATCATTAAATAAATTACCTAAGCTACCTACAATTAATTACAATTAAATTCAATAAACTAGTTAAGAGTTTTATGGGCTAACGCCGGAACATAAAACTCTTAACTAAAGTGCTAAAAAGTACACTAACATCCATAAACTACCTATTAACCCCTAAACCGAGGCCCCCCACAACGCAAACACTATAATACATTTTTTTAACCCCTAATCTGCCGACCGGACATCGCCGCCACCTACATTATACCTATGAACCCCTAATCTGCTGCCCCTAACATCGCCGATGTTAGGGGCAATTACGAAAAAAAACAAACACTAAATTACAGAAAAAAAGTTCTAAAGACCGCTGCTCCATAACCTGTCCGCCTTCTCTGAGGTGGTGGACAGAGATCGTCGGAAATCAATTCGATCCAATACGATTGGGTTGATTGACACCCCCTGCTAGCAAATCTGCAGGGAGCGGTATTGCACCAGCAGCATACACTGTCGGCATTTATCGATTTGCAGCAGACATGATCCTCAAAATCGGATCATGTCCGCTTGCACATTAGTAAATTGGCCCCTAAGTTTCAAAATTGCCGGTTTGTTTTTAAGTGACATAGAAGCAACCATCATCGCTAGCCAATCACACACCGGATCTGACACGAGATCACAAAGAGGCTGAACAGCGCACATACACAGCAACAGAGAAACCTCTCTGTCACAAATGGATTATACTATTGCACACACAAGGAGGCTAAACGTTGCACACAAGAATCAACAGCGAGTCTACTTTCTGTTCACATACATAAGGAGGACAAACGCTACACAAAATAGTGAGTTGTCTTAAACGGACATAATTTGTTTTATTTTTATTTTTCCGCATGAGGTACCTATGAATTATGACTGTTTTTATCGAAGATATGAACATATCATATAGGGAGACGTCCCTATTTGTTTGAAAACTTTTATTATTGATCACTACAACAGATCCGCAAAGCGGAATTACATTGTTTTATAAATAAAATACATATGTTTAGATAACCACTTTGTTGAGAAATATATTTTTTTGGAGATTTTTAGAACCGCATAGCACAATTGAATTGTTTATATATAAAAGATACATCTGTATACACTAACGGCTAGATTACGAGTTTGGCGTTAGCCTTAAAAAGCAGCGTTGAGAGGTCCCAACGCTGCTTTTTAACGCCCACTGGTATTACGAGTCTGGCAATCGAATGGAACTTCGATTGCGAGGTCAATTCTATTGGCTGATCCAATTAGCCAATCGAATTGAACTTAATTCCGATTGGCTGAATTAGGATGATTAGATTAGGTGTAATTAGTTTAAAATTCTTGTAACTTTTTTTAATTTCTGTAATTTAGTGTTTGTTTTTTTCGTAATTTAGTTTATTGAATTTAATTGTAATTAATTGTAGGTAGTTTAGGGAATTAGTTTAATGATAGTGTACTGTTAGGTGTAATTGTAACTTAGATTAGGATTTATTTTACAGGTAATTTTGTACTTATTTTAGCTAGGTAGTTATTAAATAGTTAATAACAATTTAATAACTATTGTACCTAGTTAAAATAAATACAAAGTTGCCTGTAAAAAATAAATAAATCATAAGCTAGCTACAATGCAACTATTAGTTATATTGTAGCTATCTTATGGCTTATTTTATAGGTAAGTATTTAGTTTTAAATAGGAATAATATATTTAATTGTAGTTATTTTATTTGGATGTATTTAAATTATATTTAAATTAGGGGGGTGTTAGGGTTAGGGTTAGACTTAGATTTAGGGGTTAATAACTTTATTATAGTGGCGGCGACGTTGGCTGCGGCAGATTAGGGGTTAATTAATTTAATATAGTTGCGGCAACGTTGGGGGGGGGGCAGATTAGGGGTTAATAACTATAATGTAGGTGTCGGCGATCTTGGGGGCAGCAGATTAGGGGTTTATAAGTATAATGTAGGTGGCGGCGGTTTCCAGAGCGGCAGATTAGGGGTTAATAGTATAATGCAGGTGGCGACAATGTCGTGGGTGGCAGATTAGGGGTTAATAAGTGTATGATTAGGGGTGTTTAGACTCGGGTTCATGTTAGGGTGTTAGGTGCAGACATATGTTTTCTTTCCCCATAGGAAACAATGGGGCTGCGTTAGGAGCTGAACGCTGCTTTTTTGCAGGTGTTAGGTTTTTTTCAGCCAGCTCAGCCCCATTGTTTCCTATGGGGAAATTGTGCACGAGCACGTTTAGCCAGCTTACCACTACCGTAAGCAACGCTGGTATTGAGGTGAGTTGTGGAGTTAAATTTTGTTCAACGCTCACCTTTTTTTGGATAACGCCAGGTATAAAAAAACCTGTAATACCAGCGTTGGCTTAAGGGAGCGGTGGAAAAAAAAGGAGAGTTAGAGCCACAAGCCTTACCGACAAAAACTCGTAATCTAGCCGTTTATTAGGTTGTGGCTTCAAAACACAAAATCAGCTAATTCATAGTCACAATTCAACCTTAAAGAGCAAATTCTCATACATTTTATACTCTGCAGCTGGTAAAAAAACTAATTAGAGATCTCATATCTTTGAATCTTTGTAATTTTTTTGTGCAATATTTTTTTAAAAAAATAATTTTTATTAGATAGTGTTATGATGAGTGTAACTGTACTTTGTAATGTATTTTTGATGTGTTTTGTGCAACTTTTATGTTTCGTGAAACAGTTAACCAGAGCTCTGAAGTTGCGGTAATCATGCTAGCGTAAATCGCAATTACGCTCAAGGGATCACTTTTACTTTTAACTCTTAAATACGAGCATAATTTAACCTGCGCACAAACCCGATATCGCTTGCGCATAAACGTTTGTGCTCCACTCGTAATCTGGCCCAATATGTGTTAATAAGACTCTTAGCATAATAGAATGTTGAACAAGATTTACTTTTCATGCTAAAAGAAAAACTATGCATTTCTTGGGCTGAGAGAAGCATTTGTTAAATCTTCTGATAAATAAAGCAATCTTAATATAAGTAATACAAATTAATCCGTTCAAAAATGAAGGTAAAACCAGGCTCCAAAATTAAGATAAAGGTAATTTATTATTCAATCTTAAAACAGAACAGAACAAGCTTGTTCTGTTATGCTTTAAGATTGAATAATAAATTATCTTTATCTTACTTTTGGAACCTGGTTTTACCTTCATTTTTGGATTATAATTACAAGCAAGGAGGAACTTGTGGAAAATTTGCAACCGGGCATTACCTGTGACTCCAGCACTGAAAGAGAGGCTTATACTAGCAGTGGCTACAGGGAATGAGTGTAAAATAATGGAGCCTCTTTGTGCCGGCATCTCAATTTTGTATCTTCTGACCTGGAGCCTAGACTAGTTTGCTACTAGCAGATATGTATGGTTCATGCACAGTGCTGCAGTAAACTGACAAGATTGTAAATATCCATGTAACCCCAGTTGGAACTGAGAAGGTGTGAGGGCAGCTGCAGATACGCTAGAAGCTAAAAAGAGAGCGGTTAAAAGGTCCACAGTCCACTTCCATGTTTTGCATGTATCATGGGAGATTACATAATCCTGTGCACTCTTGGGAAGTTCGCAGTTGGTTTGAGAGCTTGCATTGTTTGACTGTATTAGGGACCCAGGATGGGGAGAGACCTTGACGTGGTTCCTGAGCTTGACCCATTTGGCCAGATGCGGTAACTAACTCTTCCAGTTCTGCTTTTAGTCTTAGCTGAGAGCTTGCAAGTGAGTGCTGGACTTCCTCTGTGTGTTTTGTTAATTTGTTTTGTAATTTTCCCTATAAGCTTTGCACCCAGACTTGTCTGGGGTTAACTGCCTGGGGCTCTGTGGACTGTACAGCTACCTGAGAGTGCTATTGAGCACCCAGTGCTGTGCATTTTGCAAGGTCATAGGATGTGTACCCGGTCCAGTCTGAGAGTGCAGACCCCACACACTCCTTTAGCCCTTCTAGAACAGAAATAGTATACTTGAAATACCATTAATCTCTACTCAGAAAAAAATGTTATTTTTATTTTTAAATGTTTATATACTGTATATACTAACTGACCTCAAGATGTGAGCATGCCTCAGGTTTTTGCTTGAGCTGAAATGCTTTACTTTCAACTTTTAATATAATTTCAAGAATAAGAGTGCTATTGATTTAACCTGAGTGGTGTAAGCGTTCAATAGTGCTGATATGTTTGCACTCCACTTGCAATCTAGGCTATAGTTGGGTGTGTTGCCCAATAAATGATATATTGTACATCAAATGAAAACAAAAAACAATGTGGAAAAACATTCATTACAACCGCAACACACTTGTGTCAAATGGGTCATGTAAATGTTTGTTATTATAAAGCATGTCTTTTTAGTTAAAATAGTCTTGCTGCATAGAACAAAATTATCTTCAGGGGTTGACCATAGGCATTCTGTGACATTCTAGAGGCTGATTTTACATCTACACCCAGCATGCATAATTCAAAAAGACTCTATTACCCCTGTGATTTATTTTGTCTCGTGGTTGTGTCAAAGTTGACAAGGATGTCTTGTCTTTCTTTTTAAGATTTCTTTTTTGCCTATATCAGAGTGGGCTGCCCCCAATTTTCAAGTTGCAATTTTGTGTTGTTTTTTTTTTCACAAGGTGTTGGTGTTTTTTATTAATTCTAACCCAATTAGTCATCGGCATTAAACCACTTTTAATTATCCCAAAATACTAAATGACAGTTTTCAATACCAGGGTTAAGCAGTGATGCCCACTTTGCCCAGGTTATGTCAGTAGACATTAAAAACACAATGAATTACATCATTTTCTTGTCCATTTTTATGTCCCTAGATTTACCTCAGATTTTAAGCGCATCTCGTGAAATATCCTGATTTGTCGTTTGTCGTGATTTTTTTTAAAGATTAACAAATAAAGCATATTTTTCAAGTTAGATGGTTAATAAAAATAACTATTTGGTGTAGTTTTTTTTTTCTTTCTAAATATAAAGATAGACACTATAGATATTAGAGTCTTTGGCCTCTAGTTATCAAGCCGTCAACTGCAAATACGCTGGAATTCCGCAGCGTATTCGTGGCGAGGCTGATTCGCCTTAGTTATCAAGCCCTACTGCCCGGCAAAAGTAGAATCTAGTGACGTAAGCTTCGATCTGCCGGACTCAGTCCGACACATATTGATTCCTACGTCACTACAGATGTTCCGAACGCAAGTTCGGCACAATCTGACTACTTTTGGTAGTTATTAAACTAATACCAGGTACGCTCGCCACTATTCCGGACCAGCGTACCTGGATTTCAATCCGCCGCCCTGGAGGCGGCGGATCCCATAGGAATCAATGGGAGTCTGACCATAGCAAAAGCTCATGTTCGCTGCTGCCCGATATCCCATTGATTCCTATGGGAGATGTCTACACCTAACACCCTAACATGTACCCCAAGTCTAAAAACCCCTAATCAGCCCCCCCTACACCGCTGCAACTAAATAAATGTATTACCCCCTAAACCGCCGCTCCCGGACCCCGCCGCAACCTACATTATACATATTAACCCCTAATCTGCCGCCCCCTATAACGCCGCCACCTACATAAACTAATTAACCCCTATCCTGCGGATCCCGGACCCTGCCGCAACTAAATAAATCGTTTAACCCCTAAACTGCCACTCCCGACCCTGCCGCCACCTATATTAAACTTATTAACCCCTATCCTGCTCCCCCTATACCGCCGCCACCTATATTAAACTTATTAACCCCATCCTGCCCCTCATACCGCCGCCACCTATATTAAACTTATTAACCCCTATCCTGCTCCCCTATACCGCCGCCACCTATATTAAACTTATTGACCCCTATCCTGCCCCCCCTATACTGCCGCCACCTATATTAAACTTATTAACCCCTATCCTGCTCCCCCTATATCGCCGCCACCTATATTAAACTTATTAACCCCTATCCTGCCCCCCTATACCGCCGCCACCTATATTAGAATTATTAACCCCTAAACCTAAGTCTAACACTAACCCTAACCCCCCCAACTTAAATATTATTTTAATAAATCTAAATAAAAATTACTATTATTAACTAAATTATTCCTATTTAAAACTAAATACTTATAAAATAAAACCTAATATAGCTACAATATAACTAATAATTATATTGTAGCTATTTTAGGATTTATTTTTATTTTACAGGCAACTTTGTATTTATTTTAACTATTTATTTATTTTAACTATTTAATAACTACCTAGCTAAAAGAAATACAAAATTACCTGTAAAATAAATCCTAACCTAAGTTACAATTAAACCTAACACTACACTATCATTAAATTAATTAAATAAATTAGCTACAAATACCTACAATTAAATACAATTAAATAAACTAAACTAAATTAAAAAAACAAAACAAAACACTAAATTACAGAAAATAAAAAAATATTACAAGAATTTTAAACTAATTACACTTAATCTAAGCCCCCTAATAAAATAAAATAAAAAAAAAAATAATAAAAGCCCCTACCCTATTCTACATTACAAAGTAATCAGCTCTTTTACCAGCCCTTAAAAGGGCTTTTTGCGGGGCATTGCCCCAAAGTAATCAGCTCTTTCACCTGTAAAAAAAAATACAACCCCCCCAAACATTAAAACCCACCACCCACATACCCCTACTCTAACCCACCCAAACCCCCCTTAAAAAAAACTAACACTAACCCCCTGAAGATCTCCCTACCTTGAGTCATCTTCACCCAGCCGGGCCGAAGTTTTCATCCGATGGGGCAGAAGAGGACATCCAGACCGGCAGAAGTCTTCATCTTATCCGGGCAGAAGAGGACATCCGGACCGGCAGAAGTCTTCATCCTATCCGGGCAGAAGAGGCATCTTCTATCTTCATCCGTCCGACGAGGAGCAGCTCCATCTTCAAGACCTCCGGCGCAGAGCATCCTTCCTGGCTGACGGACTAACGACGAATGACAGTTCCTTTAAATTACGTCATCCAAGATGGCGTCCCTCGAATTCCGATTGGCTGATAGGATTCTATCAGCCAATCGGAATTAAGGTAGGAAAAATCTGATTGGCTGATTGAATCAGCCAATCAGATCGAACTTCAATCCGATTGGCTGATCCAATTAGCCAATCAGATTGAAGTTCAATCTGATTGGCTGATTCAATCAGCCAATCGGATTTTTCCTACCTTAATTCCGATGATGTCTGCCGGTCCGGATGTCCTCTTCTGCCCGGATAGGATGAAGACTTCTGCCGGTCCGGTTGTCCTCTTCTGCCCGGATAGGATGAAGACTTCTGCCGGTCTGGATGTCCTCTTCTGCCCCATCGGATGAAGACTTCGGCCAGGCTGGGTGAAGACGACTCAAGGTAGGGAGATCTTCAGGGGGTTAGTGTTAGGTTTTTTTAAGGGGGGTTTGGGTGGGTTAGAGTAGGGGTATGTGGGTTTTAATGTTGGGGGGGTTGTATTTTTTTTCACAGGTAAAAGAGCTGATTACTTTGGGGCAATGCCCCGCAAAAAGCCCCTTTTAAGGGCTGGTAAAAGAGCTGATTACTTTGTAATGTAGAATAGGATAGGGACTTTTATTATTTTTTTTTTTTTTTTTTTTATTAGGGGGCTTAGATTAGGTGTAATTAGTTTAAAATTCTTTTATTATTTTTTTATTTTCTGTAATTTAGTGTAGTTTATTTAATTGTATTTAATTGTAGGTATTTGTAGCTAATTTATTTAATTAATTTAACGATTGTGTAGGATTAGGTTTAATTGTAACTTAGGTTAGGATTTATTTTACAGGTAATTTTGTATTTCATTTAGCTAGGTAGTTATTAAATAGTTAATAACTATTTAATAACTATTGTACCTAGTTAAAATAAATGCAAAATTGCCTGTAAAATAAAAATAAATCCTAAAATAGCTACAATATAATTATTAGTTATATTGTAGCTATATTAGGTTTTATTTTATAGGTAAGTATTTAGTTTTAAATAGGAATACTTTAGTTAATAATAGTAATTTAAAATAATATTTAAGTTAGGGGGGCTTAGGGTTAGTGTTAGACTTAGGTTTAGGGGTTAATAATTTTAATATAGGTGGCGGCGGTATAGGGGGGCAGGATAGGAGTTAATAAGTTTAATATAGGTGGCGGCAGTATAGGGGGAGCAGGATAGGGGTTAATAAGTTTAATATAGGGGCGGCGGTATAGGGGGGCAGGATAGGGGTTAATAAGTTTAATATAGGGGCGGCGGTATAGGGGGAGCAGGATAGGGGTTAATAAGTTTAATATAGGTGGCAACGGTATAGGGGGGGCAGTATAGGGTTTAATAAGTTTAATATAGGTGGCGGCGGTATAGGGGGAGCAGGATAGGGGTTAATAAGTTTAATATAGGTGGCGGCGTGGTCCGGGAGCGGCGGTTTAGGGGGAGCAGGATAGGGGTTAATAAGTTTAATATAGGTGGCGACGGTATAGGGGGGGCAGTATAGGGTTTAATAAGTTTAATATAGGTGGCGGCGTGGTCCGGGAGCGGCGGTATAGGGGGAGCAGGATAGGGGTTAATAAGTTTAATATAGGTGGCGACGGTATAGGGGGGGCAGTATAGGGTTTAATAAGTTTAATATAGGTGGCGGCGGTATAGGGGGAGCAGGATAGGGGTTAATAAGTTTAATATAGGTGGCGGCGTGGTCCGGGAGCGGCGGTTTAGGGGTTAAACAATCTATTTAGTTGCGGCGGGGTCCGGGATCTGCAGGATAGGGGTTAATTAGTTTATGTAGGTGGTGGCGGTATAGGGGCGGCAGATTAGGGGTTAATATGTATAATGTAGGTTGCGGCGGGGTCCGGGAGTGGCGGTTTAGGGGGTAATACATTTATTTAGTTGCGGCGGTGTAGGGGGGGGCAGATTAAGAGTGTTTAGACTCGGGGTACATGTTAGGGTGTTAGGTGTAGACATCTCCCATAGGAATCAATGGGATATCGGGCAGCAGCGAACATGAGCTTTCGCTATGGTCAGACTCCCATTGATTCCTATGGGATCCGCCGTACGCTGGCCCGGAATAGTGGCGAGTGTACCTGGTAGTAGTTTAATAACTACCAAAAGTAGTCAGATTGTGCCGAACTTGCGTTCGGAACATCTGTAGTGACGTAAGAATCGATCTGTGTCTGACTGAGTCTGACGGATCGAAGCTTACGTCACTAGATTCTACTTTTGCCGGGCAGTAGGGCTTGATAACTAAGGCGAATCAGCCTCGCCACAAATACGCTGCGGAATTCCAGCGTATTTGCGGTTGACGGCTTGATAACTAGAGGCCTTTGTGTAAAAGAAAGGGAATTCAGCACTCTTTTAGTAATCAAAAATGTTTATTTTTATTATAATTAATCATTTTTCTCTGAAAAAGACCAAGAAATACACATTGTCATCAGAGCACAAATGCACATATCCTGCAACCTAAAAGTGAAAAAGAATTAGTTAGTACCAAATACCATTATATAGAAGCATACACAAAATTGTATAGATAAACAATCTTACAAGAATAAAACCACTGTGAATAGAGAATAGCATGCAACACCCTGCTGAACCAAACCCTATATAGAATAGGTATTGTCTGGCCAGGTATAACGTGGGGATCTATGCATGTATACCGTTCATATTGGCATGATTAGTGAGATGGCTCATTTGTTAGGAGAAAGTTCATCCTTTGTGAGGATGCGATTCCAGCAAGGTATGTTAATGGGCAGGGAGCTGTACACACATCCATGCAGGTTAAGTATAGGCATATGTTAAAAAGGAGGCTTAAATGCAGAAGGAGACAGCAAAAGGTTCTTGTAATAAGCTGAAGCAAACTGAATTAGTATTGACGCAATGTCCCAGCAAACATATCAGTAGCCCCACTTCAATAAGCAATATAGCATGTAGTGTATGTAGAAGGAGCAATAGATGCCATATAAGCAATACCGGTTCACCTGCCGTTTATCAATTATAGCAGGCTCCACATCTAGCGGGTTCCGATATTTGTCAAAATGAATACCTCTCCTTGTGACTGAATATCACTTTGCCTTCATTTGGGACACCATTCTGTGTCATTCTTTGTTCCAACGATTGTAAACGTTTCAAGTTGTTAGAAAGTCGTTACAAAGTTTGCCAAGTAGTATTGCAGCACGCCATCAAGATACAAAATTCTCTAACATCAGAGTGGGAAGCCACGCCTACGTGTGTTTCACTCCCATTGGCTGAAGAATGGAGCTGCGTCAGGGCGTATTGACGTCACTGGGGAACCTGCAATTTATTGGAGTTTACATGCCCAGCCCTCAAATGAAGAGTGAAATATTATTGGACCAAAATTATAACATATAAAATATTTGTAAACACCACAAATTAAATAGGGTAGTGCATTTTCATAGTGCTTGTTAAGTCCGATGCTTACCAAATAGGAACAATATTAATACAAGGATTTTTGTGTTTTAATGTTACACATATCGCAATTAGTTTAATTTCAGGTCACATACTTTTAACTTTTCAAACGCATTTATTAAAGTGCATCTTATTTAGAGAAAATAGAGACCATAAACTATTAGCAGAACAGTTACATTATAAAAGAAAGCTATTACAATCTCAATGCTGGAAAGATTATATATATAACTAAATATATGTTTTTGGATCATTTGAACAGGAATCCAAATCTATACCTATTTTCATCTTATGTAGAAAATATTATTAATGAGACTATTATCCTAGAAAACATGAATAGTCTATTTTCTCATTTAACCCATAGGGTGATAGGGTTTTTAAATTGAATATCCATCTTGACTCCTTTCTTAACAGGCAGTTATCATCATCACAACCTCTTCCATTAATAATACCTTTATCAATCCCTATAAATCATAGGCCTAGATTTGGAGTTCGGCGGTAAAAGGGCTGTTAACGCTCCGCGGGCTTTTTTCTGGCCGCACCATAAAATTAACTCTGGTATCGAGAGTTCAAACAAATGCTGCGTTAGGCTCCAAAAAAGGAGCGTAGAGCATTTTTACCGCAAAAGCAACTCTCGATACCAGAGTTGCTTACGGACGCGGCCGGCCTCAAAAACGTGCTCGTGCACGATTCCCCCATAGGAAACAATGGGGCTGTTTGAGCTGAAAAAAAAACCTAACACCTGCAAAAAAGCAGCGTTCAGCTCCTAACGCAGCCCCATTGTTTGCTATGGGGAAACACTTCCTACGTCTGCACCTAACACTCTAACATGTACCCCCGAGTCTAAACACCCCTAACCCTTACACTTATTAACCCCTAATCTGCCGCCCCCGCTATCGCTGACCCCTGCATATTTTTTTAAACCCCTAATCTGCCGCTCCGTAAACCGCCGCCACCTACGTTATCCCTATGTACCCCTAATCTGCTGCCACTAACACCGCCGACCCCTATATTATATTTATTAACCCCTAACCTGCCCCTCACAACGTCGCCGACACCTGCCTACACTTATTAACCCCTAATCTGCCGAGCGGACCTGAGCGCTACTATAATAAAGTTATTAACCCCTAATCCGCCTCACTAACCCTATCATAAATAGTATTAACCCCTAATCTGCCCTCCCTAACATCGCCGACACCTAACTTCAATTATTAACCCCTAATCTGACGACCGGAGCTCACCGCTATTCTAATAAATGTATTAACCCCTAAAGCTAAGTCTAACCCTAACACTATTATAGCTATTTTAGGATTAATATTTATTTTACAGGCAACTTTGTAATTATTTTAACCAGGTACAATAGCTATTAAATAGTTAAGAACTATTTAATAGTTACCTAGTTAAAATAATAACTAATTTACCTGTAAAATAAATCCTAACCTAAGTTATAATTAAACCTAACACTACCCTATCAATAAAATAATTAAATAAACTACCTACAATTACCTACAATTAACCTAACACTACACTATCAATAAATTAATTAAACACAATTCCTACAAATAAATACAATTAAATAAACTAGCTAAAGTACAAAAAATAAAAAAGAACTAAGTTACAGAAAATAAAAAAATATTTACAAACATAAGAAAAATATTACAACAATTTTAAACTAATTACACCTACTCTAAGCCCCCTAATAAAATAACAAAGCCCCCCAAAATAAAAAATTCCCTACCCTATTCTAAATTAAAAAAGTTACAAGCTCTTTTACCTTACCAGCCCTGAACAGGGCCCTTTGCGGGGCATGCCCCAAGAATTTCAGCTCTTTTGCCTGTAAAAAAAAACATACAATACCCCCCCCCCAACATTACAACCCACCACCCACATACCCCTAATCTAACCCAAACCCCCCTTAAATAAACCTAACACTAAGCCCCTGAAGATCTTCCTACCTTGTCTTCACCATCCAGGTATCACCGATCCGTCCTGGCTCCAAGATCTTCATCCAACCCAAGCGGGGGTTGGCGATCCATAATCCGGTCCAGAAGAGGCTCCAAAGTCTTCCTCCTATCCGGCAAGAAGAGGACATCCGGACCGGCAAACATCTTCTCCAAGCGGCATCTTCGATCTTCTTCCATCCGGAGCGAAGCGGCAGGATCCTGAAGACCTCCAGCGCGGAACATCCATCCGGACCGACGACTGAACGACGAATGACTGTTCCTTTAAGGGACGTCATCCAAGATGGCGTCCCTCGAATTCCGATTGGCTGATAGGATTCTATCAGCCAATCGGAATTAAGGTAGGAATTTTCTGATTGGCTGATGGAATCAGCCAATCAGAATCAAGTTCAATCCGATTGGCTGATCCAATCAGCCAATCAGATTGAGCTCGCATTCTATTGGCTGTTCCGATCAGCCAATAGAATGCGAGCTCAATCTGATTGGCTGATTGGATCGGCCAATCGGATTGAACTAGATTCTGATTGGCTGATTCCATCAGCCAATCAGAAAATTCCTACCTTAATTCCGATTGGCTGATAGAATCCTATCAGCCAATCGGAATTCGAGGGACGCCATCTTGGATGACGTCCCTTAAAGGAACAGTCATTCGTCGTTCAGTCGTCGGTCCGGATGGATGTTCCGCGCTGGAGGTCTTCAGGATCCTGCCGCTTCGCTCGGATGGAAGAAGATCGAAGATGCCGCTTGGAGAAGATGTTTGCCGGTCCGGATGTCCTCTTCTTGCCGGATAGGAGGAAGACTTTGGAGCCTCTTCTGGACCGGATTATGGATCGCCAACCCCCGCTTGGGTTGGATGAAGATCTTGGAGCCAGGACGGATCGGTGATACCTGGATGGTGAAGACAAGGTAGGAAGATCTTCAGGGGCTTAGTGTTAGGTTTATTTAAGGGGGGTTTGGGTTAGATTAGGGGTATGTGGGTGGTGGGGTTGTAATGTTGGGGGGGGGTATTGTATGTTTTTTTTTACAGGCAAAAGAGCTGAAATTCTTGGGGCATGCCCCACAAAGGGCCCTGTTCAGGGCTGGTAAGGTAAAAGAGCTTGTAACTTTTTTAATTTAGAATAGGGTAGGGAATTTTTTATTTTGGGGGGCTTTGTTATTTTATTAGGGGGCTTAGAGTAGGTGTAATTAGTTTAAAATTGTTGTAATATTTTTCTTATGTTTGTAAATATTTTTTTATTTTCTGTAACTTAGTTCTTTTTTATTTTTTGTACTTTAGCTAGTTTATTTAATTGTATTTATTTGTAGGAATTGTGTTTAATTAATTTATTGATAGTGTAGTGTTAGGTTAATTGTAGGTAATTGTAGGTAGTTTATTTAATTATTTTATTGATAGGGTAGTGTTAGGTTTAATTATAACTTAGGTTAGGATTTATTTTTACAGGTAAATTTGTTATTATTTTAACTAGGTAACTATTAAATAGTTCTTAACTATTTAATAGCTATTTTACCTGGTTAAAATAATAACAAAGTTGCCTGTAAAATAAATATTAATCCTAAAATAGCTATAATATAATTATAATTTATATTGTAGCTATATTAGGATTTATTTTACAGGTAAGTATTTAGCTTTAAATAGGAATAATTTATTTAATAAGAGTTAATTAATTTCGTTAGATGTAAATTATATTTAATTTAGGGGGGTGTTAGTGTTAGGGTTAGACTTAGCTTTAGGGGTTAATACATTTATTAGAATAGCGGTGAGCTCCGGTCGGCAGATTAGGGGTTAATAATTGAAGTTAGGTGTCGGCGATGTTAGGGAGGGCAGATTAGGGGTTAATACTATTTATGATAGGGTTAGTGAGGCGGATTAGGGGTTAATACATTTATTATAGTAGCGCTCAGGTCCGCTCGGCAGATTAGGGGTTAATAAGTGTAGGCAGGTGTCGGCGACGTTGAGGGGGGCAGATTAGGGGTTAATAAATATAATATAGGGGTCGGCGATGTTAGGGCAGCAGATTAGGGGTACATAGGGATAACGTAGGTGGCGGCGATTTGCGGTCGGAAGATTAGGGGTTAATTATTTTAAGTAGCTGGCGGCGACGTTGTGGGGGGCAAGTTAGGGGTTAATAAATGTAATACAGGGGTCGGCGGGGTTAGGGGCAGCAGATTAGGGGTACATAAGTATAACGTAGGTGGCGGTCGGCAGATTAGGGGTTAAAAATTTTAATCGAGTGGCGGCGGTGTGGGGGGGGCCTCGGTTTAGGGGTACATAGGTAGTTTATGGGTGTTAGTGTACTTTAGGGTACAGTAGTTAAGAGCTTTATAAACCGGCGTTAGCCAGAAAGCTCTTAACTCCTGCTATTTTCAGGCGGCTGGAATCTTGTCGTTAGAGCTCTAACGCTCACTTCAGAAACGACTCTAAATACCAGCGTTAGAAAGATCCCATTGAAAATATAGGCTACGCAAATGGCATAGGGGGTTCTGCGGTATGGAAAAGTCGCGGCTGAAAAGTGAGCGTTAGACCCTTTAATCACTGACTCCAAATACCAGCGGGCGGCCAAAACCAGCGTTATGAGCCTCTAACGCTGGTTTTGACGGCTACCGCCGAACTCCAAATCTAGGCCTAAGTGACTCGGGGTTACTTTCATGGTAATCTAAGAAATCTCTAGCTATACTGCTATCCATATTTTTGTTCTTAACGCCGTCCCTATGTTCTCTTATTCTGTCTTTTAATTTCCTCTTAGTTTTACCTACATAGAATATGGGACAGGAGCAATGGAGGAGATAAACTAGACCTTCAATATTACAGTTGAAGAAAAACCTAATATTGTAAAATCTTCTGCCATCAATGCAAATCTTTTTTGACCTTTCCATAAACTCACATGTGACACATTTTCCATAGGGAAAGCTACCTGTGATCTTTACCTTTGATAGTTTTTTGTGAAGCTATATAGTTACTGTGCATTAGTCTGTCTCTAAGATTTGGTGCTTGTTGAGCAGTTATGACAGGGGATTAGCCAACATCTTCTGCCACCTTATCATCAGTGGTTAATAATCTCCAGTTATCTTTCAATATTTTCTGTATTGTCTTCCAATGGCAGTTAAATTTTGTAACCAGCCTTGGGATATTCTTATTGTCCTCATTTTTATTTTTAGTGCTATCATGTTTTCCATATAGTAGAACATCTCTATTACTACTACTTGCTCTTTTGTATGCCCTATTTATACATCTCCTTGAGTAGCCTCTTTTGCTGAATCTTTCCTTCATCTCCTTAGCATGTCTCTCAAAGGATGATTTACTTGAGCAGTTTCTTCGAATTCAAAGAAACTGACCGACTGGGATGCCTTTTTTCAAAGTCTCTGGATGGTGACTAGAGGCTTGAAGAAGACTATTGGTAGCTGTCGGTTTTCTATAATTTTCAGTAATTATCATACCTTTATCTTTTTTAATTTTGATATCCAAAAAGGTAATCTCTTTAGCATCATATTGATAAGTTAATAAGATGTTCCTATTGTTATGATTTAATTTGTCAATAAATTCCAGCAATTTGTCTTTTGGACCATTCCAAAGCATAAAAATATCGTCCACATATCTCAGTCAACTCTGTACATATTTGTCAGTATATTGGCTATATTATTCAAACACTACCGGATTTTCCCAAGCTCCAAGGTGAAGACAAGCATAAGTAGGGGCACACGTTGCCCCCATTGCCGTCCACTGTATTTGTTTATACACCTGATTGTCAAAAAGAAAAATATTATTACTTCCATTAGCTGTAGTACAAATTTTGTGTGGGCACTATATGCCAGTCCACGACTGTCTAAAAAATGGCCACAAGCTTCAAGGCCACCTTTATGGGGGATGGAGGAATATAAACTCTCTATGTCAAGTGAGGCTAGTAGTATGTCATTTCCTATACTTAAGCCATATAATTTCCTTAAGAGATCTGATGTATCAAGAACAAATGAAGGTAATGTATCAAGAAAGGGCCTCCGAAAACAGTCAATATAGATGCCAATTTTTTCCATCAATCTGCCTATGCCGGCGATTATTGGTCTCCCAGGAGGATTCTTTATATTCTTATGCAATTTAGGGATGCAATAAAAGACCGGCATGACAGGATGAAGGGGATACAGATATTTAAATTCGTCAATATTTATAATACCATCCAGTTTTGCATCATTAAGGATCTTAAATAGGGTCGATTGTACATTTTTAATAGAATTTGAAGATAGCTTTAAATACTGTTCTTTATCACATAGTTGTCGTTTAATTTCAGAGACATATTTACTTTCATCTAGTAAAACTAGATTTCCGCCTTTATCGGCCGACTTTATTATCAAATTTGGTGCATTTTCAAGCTCTTTTAGTGCCTGTCCCTCTTTTTTAGTCAGATTGTCATCTAGTACTCCTGTAAACACAATTTTATCAGTCATTCTCCACAGCCTTTACAAAATGTTGCACAGCAGGTATTAGCGATAAAGGGGGCATGTATTTTGATTTAGCTTTAAATCATGATTGTATATTTACAACCTGTTCACCCATCCCTCTGTCGATTGTTTATTGCCACTAAGTCTCCTTCATCTAAATTTGCAGCATTAAGAAATCTTGTTTTATTTTTACTTTGAATATTTGGGAAAAAATAATCTTTCTGGCATAACACTGTAAATCCTTGAGAAATTCAAATTTATCAAAATGGTTTTTAGGACAGAAAGAAAGTCCTTTTTTGCAACAAGTTAATTTGAGCTAAGTTGAGTCTAAAGGAGGATAGATTGACAATCTGAAAATAGTTTTCCTTATTGGGGGTATCTAAAAGTCCCTCTGTCTCCCTCTTCTCCTCCTGTAATTCTGGCCTCACATTTGATTCTGATCTTGATATCCTGCTCTGCTGTACCGTGTTTGGTATCTCCTCTCTTGTGAATTTATATCTACACTTTTTTTCTTTTCGTCTCCTACCTCCCCTTCATTTCCACTTTGTTGTTTTTCGTTTTTTGACCCCAAGTCAGTTTCTGCATCGGAATTATCTGTTCTGGAGTCATAGGAATTCTTTATAGTAAAGTAGGAATAAACCTTATTTTTCTTGAAATCATCCTGATCTCTTGAAAGTTTACAACTTTTCCTGAATTTTATGTCAGTTTGCAATCTGCCTATCACATCTTTAACATCATGTTTAATTTAACAAAGTTCTTATCACCTTCAAATAGATTAACCTCTTTCAGGGATAAATCTACTTCATTTTTTATTTTTTCCAGTCTAATCTTATTTCTATCCACCATTTTACCTATCAAGATTAAAGAGCAGTCAGATAAGCTCTGATTCCAATCTTCAAGAAAAATGTCACCCCCATCATCTTCTCTTAATCCAGTACCTGGATCTAAATAGAGACGTAAGCCTCAGGGTATTATTTTATTTTTGACATAATTCTCTAAGATTGAAGTTTCTGCTCTAATTTTGAACTGTTTTACCAAAAGATTCCTATATTTATTAAAGCTTTGATGTATATTAATTGGATGATCACTGCCACCCTCTGTGGAAAATATGTTAATATTATTAGATAATGTTTTAGACAAATCAGCTTCCCATTGCTCATCAGACAAAACAAACGCCATGATTTGCAGTGATGACAAAAAGCACTCCTAATATCTCAGAGAAAAAGAATATATACTTAAGCACCCACGGAATGTTTCAAGGGAGCATATGCTTAGAACAAGTGGTTGTCTGGAAGGAACCAGGTTAGTCTACCACCGGGGTAGAAAATTATAGATAGCAAGCAAGCTCAACACAGTAAGTGTATACCCTGATGAATTAAATGAATTATTCACATAATGGTGCAGACCCAATATTGTATATATTTTTTTCTAAATATAAAGATAGACACTATAGATATGAGAGTCTATGTGTAAAAGAAAGGGAATTCAGCACTCTTTTAGTAATCAAAAATGTTTCTTTTTATTATAATTAATAATTTTTGTCTGAAAAAGACCAAGAAATACACATTGTCATCAGAGCACAAATGCACGTATCCTACAGCCTAAAAGTGAAAAAGAATTACGGCTAGATTTAGAGTTCTGCGGCCAAAGGGGTGCATTAGCTACGCGTGTATTTTTTCCCCCGCACCTTTTAAATACCGCTGGTATTTATAGTTCACAGAAGGGCTGCGTTAGGCTCCAAAAAGGGAGCGTATAGCATAATTTACCGCCACTGCAACTCTCAATACCAGCGGTGCTTACGGACGCGGCCAGCTTCAAAAACGTGCTCGTGCACGATTCCCCCATAGGAAACAATGGGGCCGTTTGAGCTAAAAAAAAAACTAACAACTGCAAAAGAGCAGCGTTCAGCTCCTAACGCAGCCCCATTGTTTCCTATGGGGAAACATTCCCTAAGTCTGCACCTAACACCCTAACATGTACCCCGAGTCTAAACACCCCTAGCCTTACACTTATTAACCCCTAATCTGCCGCCCCCGCTATCGCTGACCCATACATATTATTATTAACCCCTAATCTGCCGCTCCTTACACCGATACAACCTACATTATCCCTATATACCCCTAATCTGCTGCCCCTAACACCGCCGACCCCTATATTATATTTATTACCCCCTAATCTGCCCCCCCCCCAATGTCTCTGCTACCTACCTAAAATTATTAACCCCAATCTGCTGCCCAGACCTCACCGCTACTTTAATAAATGTATTAACCCCTAAAGCTGTCTAACCCTAACGCTAGCACCCCCCTAAGTTAAATATAATTTAAATCTAACAAAATAATATAAATCTTATTAAATAAATTATTCCTATTTAAAGCTATATACTTACCTGTAAAATAAACCCTAATATAGCTACAATATAAATAATAATTATATTGTAGCTATTTTAGGATTAATATTTATTTTACAGGCAACTTTGTATTTATTTTAACCAGGTACAATAGCTATTAAATAGTTAATAACTATTTAATAGCTACCTAGTTAAAATAATTACAAAATTACCTGTAAAATAAATCCTAACCTAAGTTACAATTAAACCTAAGACTACACTATCAATAAATTAATTAAATAAACTACCTACAAATAAATACAAATAAATACACTAACTAAAGTACAAAAAATAAAAAAGAACTAAGTTACAAAAAATAAAAAAATAATTTACAAACATTATAAAAATATTACAACAATTGTAAGCTAATTACACTGACTCTAAGCCCCCTAATAAAATAACAAAGCCCCCCAAAATAAAAAAATGCCCTACCCTAGTCTAAAATAAAAATTGAAAAGCTCTTTAACCTTACCAGCCCTTAAAAGGGCCTTTTGCGGGGCATGCCCCAAAGAATTCTGCTCTTTTGCCTGTAAAAAAACCCATACAATACCCCCCCCAACATTACAACCCACCACCCACATACCCCTAATCTAACCCAAACCCCCCTTAAATAAACCTAACACTAAGCACCTTATCTTCACCACGCTGGGTATCACCGATCCGTCCAGAAGAGGGTCTGAAGTCTTCATCCAAGCGGGGGCTGAAGAGGTCCATCATCAGGCTGAAGTCTTCATCCAAGCGGGGGCTGAAGAGGTCAATCATCCGGCTGAAGTCTTCATCCAAGCGGGGGCTGAAGAGGTCCATCATCCGGCTGAAGTCTTCTATCAAGCGGCATCTTCAATCTTCTTTCTTCCGGCTCCATCTTCATCCCGCCGACGCAGAACATCCTTCCTCCACGACGAACTCCCGACGAATGAAGGTTTCTTTAAGGGACGTCATCCAAGATGGCGTCCCTCGAATTCCGATTGGCTGATAGGATTCTATCAGCCAATCGGAATTAAGGTAGGAAAATTCTGATTGGCTGATGGAATCAGCCAATCAGATTCAAGTTCAATCCGATTGGCTGATTGGATTAGCCAATCAGATTGAGCTCGCATTCTATTGGCTGATCGGAGCATTAAATTATCGGAGCAAATAAATTCATTTATTTAATGATTGTGTAGTGTTAGGTTTAATTGTAACTTAGGTTAGGATTTATTTTACAGGTAATTTTGTAATTATTTTAACTAGGTAGCAATTAAATAGTTATTAACTATTTAATAGCTATTGTACCTGGATAAAATAAATACAAAGTTGCCTGTAAAATAAATATTAATCCTAAAATAGCTACAATATAATTATTATTTATATTGAAGCTATATTAGGGTTTATTTTACAGGTAAGTATTTAGCTTTATATAGGAATAATTTATTTAATAAGATTTATTTTATTTCGTTAGATAAAAATTATATTTAACTTAGGGGGGTGTTAGGGTTAGGGTTAGACTTAGCTTTAGGGGTTAATACATTTATTAGAGTAGCGGTGAAGTCCCCTAACGCTGGTTTTGACGGCTAACGCAGAACTCTAAATCTAGGCTTTAGTTAGTACCAAATACCATTATATAGAAGCATACACAAAATTGTATAGATAAACAATCTTACAAGAATAAAAGCACTCTGAAGAGAAAATAGCATGCAACACCCTGCTGAACCAAACCCTATATAGAATAGGTATTGTCTGACCAGGTATAACGTGGGGATCTATGCATGTATACCGTTCATATTGGCATGATTAGTGAGATGGCTCATTTGTTAGGAGAAAGTTCATCCTTTTGAGAATGAGATTCCAGCAAGGTATGTTAATGGACAGAAAGCTGTACACACATCCATGAGGACAATAAGGCTGGTGACAAAATGTAACTGCCATTGGAAGACAATACAGAAAATATTGAAAGCTAACTGGAGATTATTAACTGCTGATGATAGGGTGGCAGAAGATGTTGGCCAATCCCCTGTCATAAATCTCAAAGACAGACTAATACACAGTAACTATATAGCTTCACAAAAAAACTGGTTATCAAAGGTAAAGATCACAGGTAGCTTTCCCTGTGGAAAATGTGTCACATGTGAGTTTATGGAAAGGTCAAAAAAGTTTTACATTGATAGCAGAAGATTTTACAATATTAGGTTTTTCTTCAACTGTAATACTGAAGGTCTAGTTTATCTCCTCCATTGCTCCTGTCCCATGTTCTATGTAGGTAAAACTAAGAGGAAGTTCAAAGACAGAATAAGAGAACATAGGGACGATGTTAAGAACAAAAATATGGATAGCAGTATAGCTAGACATTTCTTAGATTACCATGAAAGTAACCCTGAGTCACTTAGATTTATAGGGATTGATAAAGGTATTATTAATGGAAGAGGTGGTGATGATGATAACTGCCTGTTAAGAAAGTAGTCAAGATGGATATACAATTTATAAACCCTATCACCCTATGGGTTAAATGAGAAAAATAGACTATTCATGTTTTCTAGGATAATAGTCTCATTAATAATATTTTCTACATAAGATGCAAGAGGAGAAATATTGAAGAATATATCAAAACGGGTAGCTAGAACGTTTGTATAAACGAATAGTGATGGCTTAAGTGATAAATAGGATGTCTAGGAAAGACATAATTTATAGATCTATACATCTAATGTGGCAGCTATGTGGAGATATGTAACAGCACAAGTATATATGTATGTTGGAATATAGCATTTAATATTGATCTGTCTTGCTATAAGGAATAGGTATAGATTTGGATTCCTGTTCAAATGATCTCTAAATAAGATGCACTTTAATAAATGCGTTTGAAATCTAAGTTAAAAGTATGTGACCTGAAATTAAACTAATTACGATATGTGTAACATTAAAACACAAAAATCCTTGTATTAATATTGTTCCTATTTGGTAACCATCGGATTTAACAAGCGCTGAGAAAATGCACTACCCTATTTAATTTGTGGTGTTTACAAATATTTTATATGTTATAATTTGGTCCAATAATATTGCACTCTTCGTTTGAGGGCTGGGCATGAAAACTCCAATAAATTGCAGGTTGCCCAGTGACATCAATACGCCCTGACGAACCTCCATTGTTCAGCCAATGGGAGTGAAACGCGCGTAGGCGTGGCTTCCCACTCTGATATTAGAGAATTTTTTGTCTTGATGGCGTGCTGCGATACTACTTGGCAAACTTTGTAACGACTTTCTAACAACTTGAAACGTTTACAATCGTTGGAACAAAGAATGACACCAAATGGTGTCCCAAAGGAAGGCAAAATGATATTCAGTCACAAGGAGAAGTATTCATTTTTACAAATATCGGAACCCACTAGATGTGGAGCCTGCTATAATTGATAAACGGCAGGTGAACCGGTATTGCTTATATGGCATCTATTGCTCCCTCTACATACACTACATGCTATATTGCTTATTGAAGTGGGGCTACTGATATGTTTGCTGGGACATTGCGTCAATACTAATTCAGTTTGCTTCAGCTTATTACAAGAACTTTTTGCTGTCTCCTTCTGCATTTAAGCCTCCTTTTTAACATATGCCTATACTTAAGCTGCATGGATGTGTGTACAGCTTTCTGCCCATTAACATACCTTGCTGGAATCGCATTCTCACAAAGGATGAACTTTCTCCTAACAAATGAGCCATCTCACTAATCATGCCAATATGAACGGTATACATGCATAGATCCCCACATTATACCTGGCCAGACAATACCTATTCTATATAGGGTTTGGTTCAGCAGGGTGTTGCATGCTATTCTCTATTCACAGTGGTTTTATTCTTGTAAGATTGTTTATCTATACAATTTTGTGTATGCTTCTATATAATGGTATTTGGTACTAACAAATTCTTTTTCACTTTTAGGTTGTAGCATATGTGCATTTGTGCTCTGATGACAATGTGTATTTCTTGGTCTTTTTAAGAGAAAAATTATTAATTATAATAAAAAGAAAAAATTTTGATTACTAAAAGAGTGCTGAATTCCCTTTCTTTTACACATAGACTCTCATATCTATAGTGTCTATCTTTATATTTAGAAAAAAATATATACAATATTGGGTCTGCACCAATATGTGAATAATTAATTTAATTCATCAGGGTATACACTTACTGTGTTGAGCTTGCTTGCTATCTATAATGTAGTTTTATTATTATTATTATTATTAATATAATTTCTGAAGCACAGATTCCACAGCGATTTATTAACTTGTTATAAACTCTGAAACTTCTAACAAATAAGGACCAAGCACTGTTACTGAGAAAAATAAATATTTTATGTTACAATATACAAAGCGAGTCTAGTTTTTCTCATCTCTGTAAGTAAGTCTCATATCAAAGGATTGGCCCTTCCATCTCTGGCACCCGGATGCACAAGTTGCCTTAGCAACCCCAAGCATTTTCTCCCTATGTGTGCCCAGCAACATATTTTTATTTATGATAGCTGTGAAGCCTCAAGTGCAGCATCTGATCAGCTTTACATGGTAGTCGAGTACAAAGCACACAAAATATAGTACAATAAGCATCGGATTGCATAGTTTCATGGATTGAGCAGACAAGTATGAGCACCTCTAAAGGAGGGGCTTATAGGCAGCTGCCTACTTTGGTTAATGACCGTTCCAAAGTAGGTAAATGGAAAAGTTATTTCTACACTCTACCTGAATCATGAAAGAAACATTTTGGGTTTCCTGTCCCTTTAATGACAATTCTAGCCTTAACTAGGGATAGGCGAATGTTTTGCAGCATTCGAAAATTAACAAGAATTTTAACACACTTATTCGTTCGTTTCAAATTTTAAATGTTTGCACAACATTCTAATATTCGTTTTATGCAATAGTATTTCTAAGGCTTTCTTTAAATGTAATATTCGATTCGAATTGTTCTAATAATTTAATTCGAATTTTGCAATATTCTAATTCAAAAATTAAAATCTATATATTTGTAATAGTATATCTAATGCTCTCTTTAAATGTAATATTCAAATTATGCAATATTCAAAATAGAAACATTCAAATTGATATATTTGTATCTATTATGTATCAATTTACTAAATTTCCTACGCATGAACTATTGAACTTCTTAATAGTATTTGTTAAATCGAATGTTACATTTGAAATTTCGAGTGTGGATATTCAATTTTAATATGAACATTCGAAAACGAAAGTAACATTCAATGACCTATTTTTAATGGATTTTCATTCTTATCAACAATCGATTGTCCAAAATGAATGTCCACAGGACTGTTCGTTCTACTAAATGAATTACACTTTCAGCACATTCACCCAACCCTAGACTTAACCCGTGTCCAGTCTGAACATTTTTGCTTTGTTTTAAACATGTGTACAACTAAAAACATGTTTTTAGTTAAGTTTTCCTCCCAGAAAGGGCGGAAGAATTTTGATAAACAACATATTGCAATTTCTCTTTTTTTTTTTAGACAGAGACTGAAATTCTTCTAAGATAAACCTATAAAAATATGTATAGTACATCCTCAGGCCTCTATTTACCAAAGTCTGGTGGACCTGATCCGACAGTGCGGATCAGGTCCGCCAGACCTTGCTGAATACAGAGAGCAATACGCACAAGAGCTGCTGGTGCAACGCCGCCCCCTGCAGACTCGCCGCCAATGGGCCACCAGTAGGGGGTGTCAATCAACCCAATCGTACTTGATTGGGTTGAATTTCGGCGATGTCCGTCTGCCTGCTCAGAGTAGGCGGACAAGTTATGGAGCAGCGGTCTTTGTTTACCTACTAAACATAGTACAGTATACTGTATATACAACCAACACTACACTTAAATTTGGGGGCAATTAGGGGACACTTTACATACACTACAACCAAATGGATTAAATTTAGAATTGGATTTATAATTTCTTATTTGAATATTAAAGAAATACCTACATTAGTTAAGAGAACCTCACTTTATAGTATTATTATTTTTTCAGATATCCCCCTCCCCTTATAATAGGTTTTTAGGAAACAGACAAATACTCTATATAAGATTAGTGTTTGATAAATAGTTTTTATTTTTATTTACATAACAGTAGATCTTGAAGATGTTTTCTACGGAGATCATAATTTTTAATTGTTAATATAATTTTATTTTTAATTGTTTTTTTATAATCATGTAATGTCAAGTTTTAGTATGCTAGTAGTTGGACTATCCTCCGTTTAAACATTCCACCTTAAAAATAAAGAGACAGGTCTGTATAGAAAATGTAGTCCAATCAAAATCAGAAATAAATGATCCAATGAGGAACCGTTACCACCTATAAAAGAACATGAAGCAGTATTTGGAGTACCTTGATAAAGCCCATTGCGGGTGAAATGCGTAGAAAATACTCCTTATAATAGGCAACTCACCTCTGAATTATTTTCACGATTTTGCACTATTTTCACACTTTGCACATTTGCACAACTTGGACCTATTTGCAGAAAAGCATTTTTTCATTCAAAAGCTCTTGTTAAAGAAGAGCATGTACAACACCTACGCACCTGTGTAACTTCTAGGATTGCTGACACGCATTGGGAAGACAGGTGACCATAATTCAAGAGAATCAAAAGCGTGTATAACACGAATCAACATTTTATCCTTGCCAAATGGTAGGGATAAAAACAACGCAACTTTATTTGAAACAGACACATGGGGGCCTATTTATCAAGCTCCATACGGCCCTTCAGGCTCGCCAGAAACAAGTTATAAAGGAGTGGTCTAAAGACTGCTGCTCCATAACCTGTCCGCCAGCTCTGAGGCTGCAGACTGAGATTGCCGGAAATCAACTTGATCCAATACGATCGGGTTGATTGACACCCCCTGCTATCGGCCGCGAATGTGCAGGGGGCGGTATTGCACAAGCATTTCACACAAAATGCTTGTGCAATGATAAATGCCGACAGCGTATGCTGTCGGCATTTATCGATGTAGGGCAGACATGATACACTACAGCGGATAATGTCCTTTCGAATATGATAAATCAACCCCATACTCTTAGTTTTGCATTGCTACACCTGAGCCAACCTAGGTATTCTTTTAAACAAAGATTACCAAGATAATTGAATAAATTAAAAAGTCTGTTAAAATTGCTCTATCTGAACTATGATAAGTTTATTGTGATTTCATGTCCTTTAAAGACAGAGGGGTCGATTTATGAAAGTGCGAGCGGACATGATACAATGTAGCGTATCATGTCCACCGCACATCGATAAATGCCGACAGCATACGCTATCGGCATTTATCATTGCACAAGCAGTGCTTGTGAACTGTGCAGATTGGCCGCTAGCAGGGGATGTCAATCAGCCTGATCGTATAGGATTGGGCGGATTGATGTCCGCAGCCTCAGCGCAGGCAGACAAGTTATGGAGCAGTAGTCTTTAGACCGCCGCTTCATAACGGCTATTTCCGGCGAGCCTGAAGGCTTGTGCGGAAATAGGGGCATCAAGCTTTATTCAGAACTTGATCATTCAGTCCTAGAATCTCTGTGTTCTAGAAAACTGGGCTTTATGTGCCTAAAAAACAGTTTTGTGTCAATCTTAAGTTTTATTGAACATAACAGCTTTAATTAAGAAAACGTGTTAAAGCTTTAATGTTGTGATACCCATGTTTTCTATAAGGCACTTTACAGCACTGTAAGCCAGGTTACTGCTATAAGAATTTGCCAGACTGTGACTTTTGTTATACAACAATACTTTTTGAAATTACAAAATTCACTTGAAAACAGCTTTGTTTTTTAAACACCAGATAAATAAAGCTTATCTATGAATAATAGTACATCTACTAAATATGTAATTACCTCATGAAGATTAACATATTATTAGAACATCACATTTCTGCTGTCTCTTCCAGACAGAGCTGCAGTATAGCTAGAGTTAAAAATTGTTGTGGCGAGGGTTAAGGAATATTTTAGAGGGGCAAGCAAAACTGGGCAAGGAGGGGGGGAACCTATGGAATTAGAGGCGTATAGATAAACAATGTGTTATTTTTAATATTATGTTGCTAGAAGAGTAAGAGATAGAAGATGAATAAAAAATGGAAAAAAGAAGGGGGTAGGAGAGAGAAAAGAAAGGTGGTAAATAGAAAAAACAGAGAAGGTAGGGGAGAGAAAGAAGGGTGTGAAGGGATGGAGGGAGGGGAGAAGCAGAGGAGGAGGGAGAGTGAGACGAGGAACAAAAGGTAGGGCAAGGAAGGGTGGAAGAGACAAAATACTTAAAAGGGAAAATAGTTTAGAAAAGGGAGAGAGGAAGAAGAGAGAGAGCTGTTTAGAGAAGAGAGAGCGGCCTCTCAACTGCTTCCTGTTGACTCTCTTCCAAAGCAACTTTCCTGAAGGGGGCGTCACCTATCACAGACCGTGGCCTGCAGCTCTAAATCCTAATACAGGTCACACTGCAAATTTAAATCCTGTGCTTGCACCACAATTAGAATTTACTATATCTACTATGTATGGGGGGAGAATTGGTTAAAGGTAAAGTCAAAATTAAACTTTCATGATTCAGATAGAGTATGCAATTTTAAACAACTTTTTGCAACATTGTATAACAAAGCTACAAAGTGGAGTTTTTTTTTTAAATGGGACAACCAACACTACACTTAAATTTGGGGGCAATTAGGGGACACTTTACATACACTACAACCAAATGGATTAAATATAGAATTGGATTTATAATTTCTTATTTGAATATTAAAGAAATGCCTACATTAGTTAAGAGAACCTCACTTTATAGTATTATTATTTTTTCAGATATCCCCCTCCCCTTATAATAGGTTTTTAGGAAACAGACAAATACTCTATATAAGATTAGTGTTTGATAAATAGTTTTTATTTTTATTTACATAACAGTAGATCTTGAAGATCTTTTCTACTGAGATCATAATTTTTAGTTGTTAATATAATTTTATGATCATAATTTTTAGTTGTTAATAGAATTTTATTTTTAATTGTTTTTTTATAATCATGTAATGTCAATTTTTTTTTTATTTAAAAGGTTTTTATTGAGACAATCAAATAGGAATACAGCAAAACAAAAAAAAACAAGGACAGGTATAACTCGTTAGAGCAGAGCAATTATACAACGTTCTGGATACATAATGATAATTGGGGCAAACATTGCTTGGAATTGGATGTACTACTGTAGAACATTCTACATGTATTTGGAGTTGCTTTGGTAGATCCAGCCGCTGTAATAAGGAAGGGTAACCTGGCTATAGGTATTTTGTCTACTTTTTATAGTTTGAGGAAGTAACAATGGGGTAAAGTTATTAAACCTTGTGGAATGACAAATAAAATAATACATAAAATGAAGCATACAATGATATATACAACTCAGGTTAAATTAGATAAGGTTTGTCTGGTGTCTTAGGAGGAATAGGGTCACCAAAAAAAAAAGAAACTGTATAAAAAAATTAGTAAGGGAATGAACATCTAAGAGACACAATGAGAGTCCTCATCTAAGGAAGTTAGGAGCAGACTCGACTCAGTGTGGGGGTGGGTATGTATGTTTATGTTTACCTCAGTGGTAAAGTATACTGTTAGGAATATAGTAGAGACAGGGAGGGAGAGGATTGATTTGAGTGGGTGGGAAGAGGGGGGAAGTGGGCTGGCTTGAGAAGGAATCCCACAACCGACTAGGTTAGTCTGGGAAGAGGGTAAGCCATTGGTGCCAAATTCTAGTGTGTAAGTCTGCCTTGTCTAGAATTCGAAAGGAGTATTGTTCCATCAGTCTGATATGTCTGACAGTAGAGAGTATCTGTGGGAGAGGTGGTGGGCTCTTGCTCCTCCATGACCTGGCTATGTTCAGTTTAGTGGCCATGAAGAGGTATATCATGAGGGCCTCGTGGGGCTGTCTGTGGTGGGGACTGGCATGTGTAGAAGGGCAACTTCCGGTAGGTAGGGAGGATAAATAGCAAGGCAATTGAGCGTATTGTATATTTTTTTCGATAATGGCTGTATTTTTGGGCATGTCCACCAGATGTGCAAGTGAGTGCCTGGTTGTCCACATGATCGCCAGCACAAAGGATATTGTGAGTTGTACGTTCTGTGCAAATGTACTGGTACTAGGTGCCATCTAACGAAGATTTTATAATATAACTCCCAAAGAGTAGAGCAGTGAAGTAACTTTCTGGTGATCTGTAACCTGTGCTGCCATACGTCAGTGTCTATTTGGAATCCTATTTCTTTCTCCCAGGCTTGTGGGATTTTAAGGGTGGGGTTGGTGTTTGCCAGGAGGATGTAGTGTAGAGACAGAGGGTGTTTTATGTTGTGTGCGTTAGTCCACATCTGTTCCCATTTAGTAGGTGGCCTAAGGGCTTTTACCGGGTATCCCCAGGAGCGGAGTAAGGAGCTAATTCGATAAGCTTCGAACTGAAGTTTGTGGGGTATGTTAAATTTGACGCAGAGCTGTGGGTGAGAAAGCCAAGTTCCAGCGTCGTAAAAGTCAGTAACTGTTTTGATATGTAGGTCCCTCCATTTGTCTGGGTGTGTTTCTGGTAGTGTAGAAATTGCCGCCGACAAGGTGAGGGCTGGAGTGGGGTGGGGTGATATGTTGGGATCGTGACGGATTGAATCCCAGAGTTTCAGGGCGTCTTGCAGAGTGGGGTGTAGGGGTCCTAACTTGTGTCTGTGATGTGAAGGAATCCACAGGAGATCTGAAAGGGCAAGGCCAGGAGGGAGTGTGGAGGACTCAACTAGATACCAGCCAAATACTGCTGCTTTAGTGTTATTCCAGTCTAATATGTGAGAAAGTCTAGATGCGTTAAAATAGGTAAAGAGGTTAGGTAAAGCTAGTCCTCCTTGAGCAAGGGGTCGTTCTAAGGTGTGTCTCACTGTTCTAGGTCGTTTGCCTTTCCAAATATAGTTAGTGATTAACCCTTGGAGTTTATTCAATATAGGTCTTGGGATATTGTATGGTATACAGCGGAAGAGGTAAGTGATCTTGGGGAGGAATGACATTTTGATGGCCGCTATCCTCCCAGACCAAGAGATTTCTTTGTATTCCCAGGAACCTAGCAATTTGTGGAATTCTAGGAATCGTTCAGAGAAATTTTTGTGTATAGTGGAAGCAGGGTCTGGAGTTAAGTGAACCCCTAGAACTTTAATTGAATCAGATCTCCAATTAAATTTGTAGTGGTTTTGTATGATTTTAAGTGTCTGAGGCGAAATGTTTATTGGTAATGCTTCTGTCTTATCTATGTTTAGTTTGTAGAAGCTTATGGGGCTAAATGTTGCAATGATCTTGAAGACTGCTGATAAAGATTCTACTGGGGAAGTTACAAAAAGAGTGACGTCATCTGCGGAAATTTTGTGTGTATGGATATTGGTTTCCTGACCTTTAATCGAGGGGTCTGTCCTAATTGCTTGTGCTAGTGGTTCTATGGCTATGGCGAAGAGCAGCAGGGAGAGGGGGCAGCCCTGTCGAGTGCCATTAGTGATGGTAAAAGTGTCAGATCGGAAGCCTGTACCTCTTATTCCGGTAGTGGGATGGGAGTATAAAGCTTGAATGGCTTTAATGAAAGGGTCCGGAAACTTAAAAACTTCCAGCGTCTCCCAAAGATATCTCCACCGGACCCTATCAAATGCCTTCTCCGTGTCTAGGGACAAGGCCAAGAATTGGGCCTCGCCCCTAGACGCCAAATTTAGTATGTCTAAAATTCGCCTTGTGGCATCTGGGCCTTCTCTGTCTGGGATAAATCCTACCTGGTCCGGATGTATTATAGTAGGGATTACTTTCGACATTCTGTTAGCCAAGATTTTGGCATACAGTTTAATGTCTAGATTAAGGAGGGAAATAGGTCTATAGCTACCGCAGAGTTCCAGGTTTTTCCCTGGCTTAAGAATAGTGATAATCACTGCTTCAAGAAATTCCGCTTTGAATGAGCCTTTTTGCATTACTTCTTGGAAGGTTCTACAAAGTAAGGGGGCAAGTATCCCTTGATAAGCTTTATAAAAGCGGGCTGTATAGCCATCCGGGCCAGGGGACCTCCCAAGTTTTAGTGATTTGATGACACTGATGACCTCTTGTGTGGTTATCTGGGCTGTTAAAAGGGGAGTGAATATCGGGTCCAAGGAAGGAAGGTGAAGGTTTACAAGGAAGGTAGATGTGTCCGTCGGGGAGATATGGGGTATAGATTTGTCTGCCTCAATGTTGTATAGTGACTGGTAGAAGTCTCTAAAGACTTTGCCTATATCTTTAGGGGCTGAGACGGGTTGCCCATGTTCATTTTTGATGGTTAGTATCCTAGATTGTGCAGAACGGTGGCGTAGCTTCTTGGCTAGCAGGGATGTGGCTTTATTACCAAAGTGGTAATATAGTTTTTTGAACTTCTCTAGGGTGTTATGTGTCCTTTGAAGTTCAGCGTCGAGTATTTGTTTGTTAATCTCTTGGAGCTTGTTATTAGTGTTAATGGAATATGACTTGGTTAGCTGTTCTCTCAGTATTCTAGCTTGAGCAACCAGAGAAGAGAGGGTAATACCCTTCTTTCGCCTGGAGTCAGCCTCCATGTCAAGTAGGTGCCCTCTCAATACAGCCTTAAGTGTGGCCCATATGTTTTCATCAGAGGTTTGGGAGTTGTCATTTATTTCGAGAAAGTTTGTAATTATTTCTTGTATTGCTACTTTGGTGAGTGGGTCTGTTAGTAGATAATCTCTCAGTCTCCAAGTCGGGCCTATAGATAGTGAGGGGCGAGCGTCTAGTGTCATATGTAGGGCATCGTGATCTGACCATGAAACTGGGTCTATTTTCACTTGTGATGTTTTGTCTAGTAATTTGGCAGGGACAAAAAAATAATCTACAGTATTCGGGTATGTGATTTGTGGGGGTTGGAGTAAAATGTGTAGTCTTTTCCCTGCGGATGGAGAGATCTCCAAACATCATATAAATCATATTGACAAATTAAGGATCTAAATGCTCTGGATAGGGACGAGACTGATCTGTCTATTGTGGAGATCTTGGGGCCCAATCTGTCAACATATTGATCCCATACAAGGTTGAAATCGCCACCTAAGATTAGTTCACCTTGTTTTATTTCTGATACTAGGTGTAAGGTTTTAGTGAGAAAGCGTAATTGTCTATTATTCGGGGTGTATACATTTGCAATAGTAGTAAGCTGGGAATTAATCTTGCATATAACTATAATGTACCTGGCTTGGGTGTCTATTTCGATGTGGATGGGTGTAAACTCTACATCCTTACTTAGGAAAATCGCTACCCCCTGGATTTTGTTGTGAATGATGCTTCTAGGACAACTGGGAATTTCTTTGTTGTGCGAGGAATATGTGGTGTAAGTGTCCAGTGGGTTTCTTGTAATAGGGCAACGCTCACTTTATTTTTTTGTAAGTAGTTGAGAAGGAGGCTGCGTTTCGTTGGTGAATTGAGGCCTTTGACATTCAAGGAGACAACATGGAGGGACTCCATGGTCAATAGGGATTAGTCAATAGGGAGAAGGTCGGGGATAGAGGATGGAGGGAGTATAGGGTTATACTTCCGAGTGTCTATTGTGATGGTCTCTGAGTGTGACTCTCAATGTGCACTATCGACTAATGGTATCGCCTGAGTTGTAGGGAGCGGGGGGAAAAAAAAAAGAAGAGATAAAAGAGTACAGCGGGCAAGAGCCGCTTGGATTAAGAAAGTGGGTAAAGAACCCGTAGGCAGCTATCCCGTACCTTGGGGGGGGGGGAGCGGAGCTGCCTAGTGTCAATTATGGTGTCCTTAACGGACCGTAGAGGGTATTAGTAAGAGGGTTTGAGAAACGACTCTGGGGAGTCGGGTTCTCAATATCCTCCAGGATCTAAAGATAAAAGTGTATTTGAGTACTATAGGCACAGTTTCGTTAAGCAAGGTTGAAGTGTATCAACTTGTTTAAGGGGTGTCCAATGCCAACAGGTTGTAGTGTGCATTATCTAATTTGTAGGGCACGAGTAGGGGTTGTTGGGTGGGATTCTTGTTCTTTCTACGGGTTGTATTAAGGTTTTGAAGTGTTATGACTGTATAATTATGTTCAGGTGTTAGCTGTCTAAGTGAAGAGATCTATATGACGTGTTGAGGTTATGCAAGTGGGTAAGAAGATGTAAAAGGGGTAGGCATATTATACAATGTTTATGAAATAGAGAGGTGTGAGGATATGGAGAGTTTGGAAAACTTCAGCTTGGAATCCATAACTGAGGAGAAAGATTATAGAAACCTTTTTTTTCAAAGTATTCCTTCAAACATCAACAGAAGAATACAATAACAAGGTTGAGGGAAAACATGTAAACCCATATTTAAGATATTTCTGCTTTTTAACTATAACGTGAAAATCAGAGAAAAAACACAGAGATAAAAATAATGACATTTAGACATAGTGTGACTATTCTCAGGTGAGTTAAGATCACATTAGTTTATCTATCTAACATATACTCATAGTCCGCTGTAATAATAAACAACATTGTTTTGTAAATAACAAACTGTATAGTTCTCAACTTAAGGATAGGATCACCTGCTAGCCTCCTGGCTAGATGTGAAGTCTTGGAATAGGTCCACCTGGAACGATGATATGTTTAGTAGAGCATGTCTGACCAGGAAGACGTTGGCAACTAAAGGAAAGGTATAATTTTTGTCTCTACACCAAGAATATGGGAGGGAAAACAAATAAGAGAACTTAGTTAGGTATTAGATCTGTTAACTTGTGCCTACTGGAGGTGTAGGTCTTGAAATTCCTGACCGGCCATTGGTCAAGGGTGGGTTTGAGAATTTGAGCTTAAGGGGAGTAAGATGAGTACCCGTGTGTGAGCCCAAGTATCTCATTAAGAACAACACTTTTATTCTGTTCCATGGGGTGCGGCTTTACTTGGCTTAGTTGTTAGGTGAGGAAGGGCGCTGATTCCAAACTGGTGCTGATGCATTAAGAGTTTCTGAAGGATTCACTTGAGAGGTGCTGTTTTTCTGTGACAGATTAAGATCCCAAGCGAGAAGGAGCTTCATGCCTTGTTCAGGGGTGGAAATTGTATACGATCTATCCTGGTGTTGGAGGAAGATTTTTACAGGAAAACCCCACCTGTACTTGATGTTGTGTTGGCGTAAGACTCTCGTGAACTGTTGAAAGGATCTTCTCTTTGAAAGAGTATGCTGAGATAGGTCAGGGAAGACCTGTAGGTTTTGGTATGGGTCATTCAAATCTTTGTTCGTGAATGAGGCTCTACGAATTTTTTCTTTGGCTGAGAAGTAGTGTAATCTCAGAATGACGTCTCTTGGGATGTCTGTTGAGGAGTTCCGAGGTCGTGTAGCTCTATGAGCCCTATCAATGGTTAATTCTTGTGGTTGAAGCGTATCCAAAATCTCTTTGAACAGCCCTTGTAGGTATCCTGGTAGATCGGTTGGGGTGACTGATTCTGGAATCCCTCTGATTCTCAGGTTATTGCGACGTGTCCTGTCTTCTAAATCTGCCAATTTGCCTTCCAGGTCTGTGATCTGGAGTGCCAGGTTTTGTGAATAATCTAATAAGTTAGAATGATCTAAAGAGAGGTCTGCAGGTTTCTTTTCAAGGTTTTCAGTGTGCTCACTTATTGCAGATACGTCTCGTTTCAGTTCGGTTACTGATTGTCTCAGTTCATGGTGTAAGGAGTTGTAATGAGTGTCCATTTTGTCAGAGAGGACCTGAATGGCATCTAAAAAAGTTGACTGCGAGAGGGAGGAACTTCCCTGTGAGAGATGTCTGACTTATGTTGTCTAACAAGTGAAGTTGTAGAGTCTCTGGAGTCGTCTTCCGAATTTTCTGCTTCAGAAGTAAGTTTTTTGTGAAAATGATCTGTCAGGGTTCTCTTAAGGTTTTTTTGAGATTTTTGTTTTTTCCTCATTATATTTGCCATATTTGAATCTGGAATTCAGAAGCCCTACCACCAAATCCTAGCAGGGGAAATAACAAGTTGTTTAACAATGACCCCTGCGTTAGCTTGCCTGGAGGGCACGAGACCCTCTACCCCAGGTGGGGCAGCTTTAGCTTGACATTATATTTCAGAAATAAATCTATTAAAGTGCTTGCGACTTAGGGCCTGTATATGACCCCCTCCCAAGGGGGTGCCCCCAGTTGGGCGAAGTGTGAGAAGGAAGTGGGGTATGACCCGCTGTCACTAGGGGCAGCGGGAAAGGGAGGGTGGGAGTCTAGGCTTAACTATTTACTGTTACTATTTAGTAGTTGATAAGGAGAGAGTACTTTCTTTGTTTCTATCCACAATTTTTCTGCAGTGGAGCAGAGAGGTTTTGAGGGTGTTAGGGATCAGATGGTTTGGAACACTCCTTCAAGCTTGGGGTTCTCTGCTGAGTATCTCAGGAGTTGGTGTTGTTGTGGTGGTCTAGTTCTTGGGCACAAAGCCCTGTGTTAGGTACAAGCTCCAGAATAGGAGATAGTATGTTATTGTCTCTATCCAGATATTTTTTTGTAATTGGCTGGTGTGTTGACCTCTCTTTATTTCCCCTTCTTAGGTAATATGTATTGGGTGAGCTTACAGGCAAAAAGAAAACCACCTGAGATGTATTTGTCCTGTGAGGGCTACAAGAGTTCAAATATTAGGTGGGATCCGGTATTTTGTTGTTTTTATTTAATGTAGGCTATAGGGCTAGATGTAGATATCAGGGAAATAATTATAGAAGGCCTGGTTTCTCAACCCTCTGACAGCAAAAGGGAGCTTAGTAATTGCAGAGCCAGCACTATTTAATGTAACTTTTATATTTGTTTATTTTTTTGCTGTGTGGGTCTGACAGCTTATTAGTGCCTTGAAATATGTGCTGCAGGTGATGCGCTACCCCTGCTCCGGAGCGGAGCCCCGACCCTCCGGAACAGGCAGCGCAATTTGCTGTGTGAGGAAGGTTGCCCGTCTAAGTCTGCCTTATCGGGAGTGCTCAACCTGGTAGTGCGTGGAGAAATCCGGAGCTTTATTCAGTCTTACCCGCTATGCCGAACGCTCTAATTGACTTGCAGCTCCGGCGGGCATCTTCACTCCGGCTTCTTCTTAGTGACGTCACTAAGTAATGGCGCTTTTCGCGCTCTTTATTCAGTTAGGTAATGGCTGTGATTTAGTTGCCGGCCGGGTTTTCTAGTTATAGGATCGGCTCACCGGGACTCCTGTAGTCAGCTGTGCCATCTGCAGTTAGCGGGATAGACAGGTCTCCGCAATCTTTGAGGTTGTCACTGCTTGTCATGTAGTCTGGGTTCCGTTGTGTAGATTACCTCTATCTAGGTGCCTATGCTGTACACCGCCAATATTATGGTAGTGCTAAAACTTGTCTAGTCTCCTGTAGTAGAGTGTTTTTAAAATATTCTTAGCGACCATAGAGATAGCTGCCTTCAAAATTTTAAGTACTATTAGCTCACTAAACTTGAGAATTTAGCAGGAGCTCAGCAAGGCTGCAGCCATTCAGTTCACAGGCTAGCTCCGCCCCCCGTAATGTCAAATTTTAATTTGCTAGTAGTCGGACTATCCTCCGTTTAAACATTCCACCTTAAGAATAAAGAGACAGGTGTGTATAGAAAATGTAGTCCAATCAAAATCAGAAATGAATGAACCAATGAGGAACCGTTACCACCTATAAAAGAACATGAAGCAGTATTTGGAGTACCTTGATAAAGCCCATTGCGGGTGAAATGCGTAGAAAATACTCCTTATAATAGGCAACTCACCTCTGAATTATTTTCACGATTTTGCACTATGTTCACACTTTGCACATTTGCACAACTTGGACCTATTTGCAGAAAAGCATTTTTTCATTCAAAAGCTCTTGTTAAAGAAGAGCATGTACAACACCTACGCACCTGTGTAACTTCTAGGATTACGGACACGCATGGGGAAGACAGGTGACCATAATTCAAGAGAATCAAAAGCGTGTATAACACGAATCAACATTTTATCCTTGCCAAATGGGAGGGATAATAACAACGCAACATTGTTTGAAACAGACACATGGGGGCCTATTTATCAAGCTCCATACAGCCCTTCAGGCTCGCCAGAAACAAGTTATAAAGGAGTGGTCTAAAGACTGCTGCTCCATAAACTGTCCGCCAGCTCTGAGGCGGCGGACAGAGATTGCCGGAAAATCAACTCGATCCAATACGATCGGGTTGATTGACACCCCCTGCTAGCAGCCGAATGGCCGGGAATCTGCAGGGAGTGGTATTGCACCAGCAGTTCACAAGAACTACTGGTGCAATGATAAATGCTGATAGCATAGGCTGTCAGCATTTATCGATGTGCAGTGGACATGATCCACAATATCGAATCATGTCCGCTCGCACATTAGTAAATAGGCCCCTACGTTTCAATATTGCCGGTTTGTTTTTGAGTGACATAGAAGCAACCATCATCGCCAGCCAATCACACACCGGATCTGACACGAGATCACAAAGAGACTGAACAACGCACATACGCAGCAACAGAGAAACTTCTCTGCCAGAAATGGATAATACTTTTGCACATACAAGGAGGCTAAACGCTGCACACAAGAATCAACAATGAGTCTTCTTTCTGTTCACATACATAAGGAGGACAAACGCTACACAAAATAGTGAATTGTCTTAAACGGACATAATTTGTTTTAGTTTTATTTTTCCACATGAGGTACCTATGAATTAAGACTGTTTTTATCGAAGATATGAACATATCGTATAGGGAGACGTCCCTATTTGTTTGAAATTTTATTATTGATCACTAGAATAGATCTGCAAAGCGGAATTACATTGTTTTATAAATAAAATACATATGTTTAGATAACCACTTTGTTGAGAAATATATTTTTTTGGAGATTTTTAGAACCGCATAGGACAATTGAATTGTTTATATATAAAAGGTACATCTGTATACACTAAGGTTTTTTAATTATGAGATATATATTTATTCGTCTCAAAAATACAGTTGTATAGATAACGGCTTTCCAACTTTTTGAGACATATAAAACTTGCACATCCGTTTTCTAGAAACCTATAGATAATGTCTTACCCGCCGCATTAGCTTTTTGGCACCTGTTCTAAATTCCCCTTTATTGATAAACACCACTGTCATCACACTTTGAAGGAGTGTGATTTCTGAGAATGCGGCTTAGGTGTTAACACTAGCTCCTCTGACTAACCTGCAACTATAAAACTTTTTGAAAATTGACCAGAGATCTGATCTCTGGTTAATGTTCGGAGCACTAATTGCTACCACAGGCTCACGGTAGCATTAACTACTAGCCACTTGTTTATGGGCCACTTGTATTCTAGCCCTATATGTCTACATTATTTTTAACTAGCAGGCTGAGAAGGGATATGAAAGTAAGTTCTAACCAATTAAATTGACTACATTTGACTACATTTTGCTTCCACTGCATCTACCTAATGCAAAATCTGTACTACAGCATAGGTCAAAATACTGATTAATGTGGGTGGCAAGTCCGGGCAGCAACTATGGATGGTAGCATTGTCAAAGGTTCTTGGTGAGGACCAACTAATCTGCTGATTATTTGATGGTCTTATATAACATCCAATGACATACATATTACCTGCATTTATATTATAAGCCAAGGATATTTTTGCTGTAAGAATGATTCTCCAACTCTGATCTGGACTATCGGGACCTCAGGTGGTGGTCTTACAAGAGATTCTGGTTCCCCCCCCAGGTCATCCAGGTTTTGAAGTCGAGCTCAGACATTCACTTCACGCAATATGCAAAGCTCCTTTCATTACCCTAGTGATATGCACCACTAACTTTACATTATGGACCAGCTTGCAACATATAAGAAAACCCTGGTCTTGGGATAGTGTTTTGTACCATGGATACACCCATGGGAGCAGAAAGGCATACTTCTTCTACACGGGCATTTTATGGAGCTAGAGAGCATATTATGTTCTGCCCTGGAGATACAGCAAGAACCTCAGGCTCCCCAGAGCTTAAAGGGCCATTATACACTCATTTTTTCTTTGCATAAATGTTTTGTAGATGATCTATTTATAAAGCCCAAGTTTTTTTTTTTTTTTAAATGTATAGTTTTGCTTATTTTTAAATAACATTGCTCTGATTTTCAGACTCCTAACCAAGCCCCAAAGTTTTATTTGAATACCGTCAGCTACCTTCTCCAGCTTGCTCCTGTTGTGTAAAGGGTCTTTTCATATGCAAAAGAAGGAGGAGGGGGAGTGTCTTATTTCCCACTTGCAGCGGCATTATAAATTCATCCTTAAATCCTACAACTCTGCACTGCATGGCCAGACAAGTCTATTTCTTCTCCCTTGTGTCAACCTCACTGCTCAGATTAAATTCTGAACACTCCAAAAATAAAATTGACACCATTAGAAAAGATATCTACACCTCACACCACTCAAACCTAGCATTCTCTACCTACCCCTTCTATTAACAAAAAAATTATTGGAACGACTGGTCTATAATCGGCTAACTCAATTTCTTACAACTCACTCCTTACTTGATCCACTACAATCTGGTTTCCTCCCTAAACACTCAACAGAAACCGCTCTTACTAAAGTAACAAATTACCTTTTATCAGCTAAAGCAAAGGGCCACTACTCCGTACTAATTATTCTTGACCTGTCCACTGCTTTAGACACAGTTGACCATCCTCTTCTTCTTAAAATCCTACATTCATTTCCTTTAACAAAATATCTTCTGATCCTTTACCTATATCAGTTGGAGTACCACAAGACTCTCTCTTGGGTCCCTTGATTTTCTCTCTCTGTGCATCCTCCCTTGGAAACCTTTCAACCTCCTTTGGCTTCCAGTATCACTTATATTCTGATGATACCCAAATCTATCTTTCCTCTCCTGATATCTCTCCCTCTTTACTCTACCGGATTTCCAACTCCTCTCTGCAATTTCCTCTTGGATGTCTTGACACTACCTCCAACTCAATCTATCCAAAACTGAGCTGCTTCTTATTCCTCTCTCTTCAAGACATCCGACACCTGACATTTCTCTGACAGTTGGAGACTCTATTCTTAACACCTCACCCCAGGTCCACTGTTTTGGGGTCACACTTGACTCAGAACTCACATTCAACCTACATATATAAGTGCTTACCAAATCCTGCCGTGCACACCTATGCAACATTTACCGAATTTATCCCTTCTGAATTCAAAACACTACAAAAATACTAATTAATTCTCTCATTTTGTCACACATTGATTATTGCAATCTACTTCTAAATGGCCTTCCAAAACACTGCTTCTCCTCCCTCCAATCTATTATGAATGCTTCAGCTATACTCATCCACCTAAGTCGCCGATCTACATCAGCTGCTCCACACACTCCATACACTCCAGAATACAATTTAAAGTATTAACCCTAACTTACAAAGCACTCAACAGTCTAACTCCCAACTACATTTACTCTCTCATCTCCAAATATTCCCCATCCCGTCCTCTTCGATCAACCTCTGACCTACGTCTCTCTACTCCTATTATCTCTACAACCCACTCCCACCTCCAGGACTTCTCACATGCTGCTCCTGTCTTCTGGAACTCTCTACCCCGCTCCATAAGACTGTCTCCAACCTTGTATAGCTTCAGACGCTCCTTGAAAACTCACCTATTCAGAGAGGCTTACCATCCCTCCTCTTTTTCTCATTCTAACCAAAATAATTATTGAACTGCCTGACTCACTGCTGCAACTACAATCCATGTGACAAGCTACCCCAAACCTTATGTCTCTGCACCCTCAACCTGTAGACTGTGAGCTCTCCAGAGCAGGCCCTCTTCCTCCTGTACTAGATTTTTTTAGCTTGTTATGTTTTGTATCTTATCACAAATCCTTGTCATTGTATACCCCTATCATTGTACCCATTGCTACGGAATTTTGTGGCGCTATACAAATAAAATATAATAATAATAATAATTTATAGTGCCATCCTATTATTACTGGTTTTACTTCAGAGTGTTTATTCATTCTCGGAACAGTCCAATTGAGCCATATGCAAACTGATCTTTATTTGCTATAGTTTCCATGACACTGATAAATTTTAATGTGAAGAACCTCATGGCACTTAAAACTTTTACACTCTAAAACAATATTGTTATTTGTTTTTCTATTGTGATGACCCAAATACCTTTGCTCACTCAATTTTTAACAATTTCACTCCTCCTGACATATTGTTGGAAGCAGCAATGGTAGTATAGCTTCAGTGCCTAGGGGTCAGTGATATTCAATGAGCTGGCTATTTATAAAGCTTGGCTTGTATGGTAACTATAATCTCTATAGTTAGCTCCCTAGTTCAGTTGCTATCAGGAACATGAGGGTGGTCGTACCTCCCTATAAATATATGCGTTCTGAATTCTTTTACAGGTATTATCTCTGGATTTAAGGTTATTAATATTGGGGGTCACTTTTGTGGGTTTTACTAATATTATAATGATTTCCTCATAAGTGTAGCAGCCTGGGCTCTCCTCCTGGATCTCCTTGTGAGCTCTCACTCCTGTATCATAATAGACTAGATTTAACTATAAGTTCTTCTTCTATGTGGTATATTGCAGGTGCTGGTAAATAGAATCTATTGATTTTATCAACTGTTCCTCTTCACTTAGCTCCTTTACATTAAGAAATACTGAGGTAGTCTCAGGAGTTTGTACATGTCCTGAGCACTATAAGGCAGCCGTATTTGCAACAATGTTTGTAACAATGTAATTTGGAAAGTTTTTAAATTTGTGCAGTCTATCTGAATAATAAATGTTTATGTTTTGACTTATGTGTCCTTTTAACTAACTTAAACTGATGGTAATCCTAGTGTTTCGGAAATGCTAGGATTTGCCAGTGCTATAAATACAGGTGAGTTTCAGTCATGAAGTATAATAAAAATAATGCTGAAAGTACCTTCATTTGAATGCAGTTTATGCAGAGGTGAGTGCCTCCGGACGCTATTTTCTCTGTGAGGTGGTATTTCCACCTCTTAGCCAATAGCATGCTAGCCAACCGGCATAATGTTGATTGGCAAGCACGGCTATAGGCAAAGAGGTGGAAATTTTACCTCAGTTAAAAACAAAAGCATTTTGCTGTGGGCAGCCGGAGTCGCTCAGCTTGGCAAAAGTCCCTTTTATTTATATCACTGGTAAAACCTAGTGTTTCAAAAACACTAGGATTTACCATCACCTTAATATACAAAAGGGGTTATTCCCCCTCAATACCATCAAAATATTTCTTGACACAATAATTGACACTAACATGTTTAACTCAATAAAAAAGTTTTATTACAGTAAAGGTGTGATAGAAGTTTGTATATTCAGTCATAATAAATAGAAAACAATCTGTGTTAAATACATTTTTGCCAGATGTCATAAACCTTCTTACTGTATCCCGTTACCCTCAGTCACAGATATAGTGATTATTACTAAAATACATTCATTGCTTTTCTGTGCCCAGAATACTGACTACAACAATATAGGGCTAGATTTGTTAGTGTGGGTCGTGATAAGCAATATTGCGATCTCGCTAACTTGCTACCGTATTACAAGTTGAAAGTAAATGGGTGAGCTCGAGTGCAAACAAAGTAAGGGGTGAAATAAAATGTTACACCAATCACAACATAAGTACATTAAAATAAAGTGTTACACTCATATATACACTATATGAATAAAATTATTCATATAAATATTTTAAAAATATGATATGTTATATGACAAAGTGTTTGACTGGAAAGGGCTTTAATTTATACATTTATATGTCTAATTATGTGTATGGGTGTATATATAAATATATATATATATATATATATATACACACAGTATATATATATATATATATATATATATATATATATATATGTACATACATGTGTATTTATATGTTTATATATATATACATATATTCACATGTAAATACATATGTCCACACCCATTATATATACAGTATATACTGTATATATATATATGTGTGTGTGTTGTCTATATATATATATATATATATATATATATATATATATATATATATATATATATATATATACAGTATATACACATACATACACACACACACTTTGGAGCTTTTCCCAGACAAATACCTTTAAACATGAATATTAATATTTATTCAATTTTAATATGTTTTATGTTTTACTGTGTTTTTACTGTAAATATTTCACATTGCAATGTTCTTCACATAGAATAAAATATTCTGTATTTTTAAATAGATACTATATATATATATATATATATATATATATATATATATCTATACCTGTATATATTCATATACCTGTAGATATAAAGGTACAGATATATATTTTAACAAAATCCTCTGATATATATACTGTACATATACAGTATATAGAAATATATATTTAAAAATAAAAATACAATTTTCTTCTATGTGAAGAACCTTGGAATGTGAAATATTCATAACTCCATTTGGGTTTAGTGCTGTAGGTCTAACAAAATTTCAGGTTAGCACGCAAGCGATACATTTTAGTTTTCTTTTAAAAAGTGTGCTCCATTGAAGTTTATGGGGAGAAGAAGTTAACGTGATCGCCAAATCCAAGGTCCTCAGGTTTCTGGATTCACTTTTGCGCTAACTTATTACTTTCAACTTGTAATATTTACGCTAGCCAGTGTTAAAAGTTTACTTTTAGCGGTTATAGTGCATGAGGGGAAAAAATATTTATTGTGCCAAAGTTATGGCTAGGGTAAGGGATACAGATAGGGTGAAGGTTATGGCTAAGGTATGGGTTAAACCTTTGAATGCTAGAAAGGGGTTTAGTGCATTAAATCCCTCTGCCACCCAGGGTCGGCTCCAGAACAAATTAAATGGGGGGGCATTTTTTTCACGAGGGGGCACGCATTTACAAAGCAAGTATGAGAGTCAAAATAAGAGCAGACCTACTGAGGCAGTCCAGGGGTTACATTTATCAGATCTCTGGCTGTGCAGGAGTTAGATTTGTTTATATTTCTGGAAGTGCAGGGGTTACATTTGTCATATCTCAAGGAGTATAGGGGTTACATTTATAAGATGTCTGGCAGTGCCACAGCAGTTATATTTACCAGATTTATGGCAGTGCAGGGGTTACATTTGTCATATCTCAGGAATTGCAGGAGTTACATTTGTTAGATGACTGGCTGTTCAGGAGTTACATTTATCAGTTCTCTGGCGGTGCACGGGTTATATTTATCAGATCTCTCTCTGGCAGTGCGGGGTTAAATTAATCAAATCTCTAGCAGTGAATGCAGCTACATTTGTGAAATTTCTGGCAGTGCAGGGTTACATTTGACATATCTCTGGCAGTGTAGAGGCTAAATTTTTCAGTTCCCTATATATTTAAATATAACAACCTGGGTACTAGTACTTACAGTTTCATAGCCGCAAAGGAAAAATTGAGAAGCGCCAGAGGGGGGTGACACATGCTATCTTGAAGCAAGTTGAAGCCCCCAATAACCGGACTCACTGTACTGTACACACAATGTCTGCCTGCTCTGTGTAACAGACAGACAGTGAAAGCCGGACGGCTGGGATGGAAAAGGGATCAGGCCATGAGTGCTGGTGGGTGACAGAGCGCCACGCGTGCACGCTTTAGGGTGGAGAAGGAGTATATACTGGCACTGACTGCTGGCACCTTAGAGGGAAAGGAAATGGTGCTTCTGGGCCCTCCTAAGTGGCGGAGCTCCAGGGTCCGGTGGCCGCAAATGATTTATGCGACCTTTGGGACCCTGGAAGTTCTGTCACTTTTAAAATGTAAAAAAAAAAAAATCACTGCTCTCCAATTAGGCGGTTGCCCTGGGGGGCACAGCATTCCATTTGGGTGGGCATTGCCCCCTAATGCCCTCCCTTGGTGCCGACCCTGCTGCCACCCAAGGAGTAATTGGAGTTTTCACCTCTGGCTTCAACATCATTTGCAAAATTAAAGCTTAGAAGACCTTACTGGGGCCACATTATGAACATTACAATACTATGACCACTGCAATATCCTGGCAGAAATACCATGGCAGTCACCAAATTTCCCTTGTGGCAAAACTAAGGAAGCAAACCTCTTTATATGGAAAGTTAATACAAACAAATGGTTCCTCAATGGGAAGAACTTCTTATTCTGGGCTTTGCAGAATTTGCTCATTTTCTTGGTTGGCAGAGCAGTATGTTGGCCCTAAACCCCTCACTGTGCAGTCAGTTGTATCCATGTCACACTGAGCACAATGACAGTCTGTTGCCACAGGATATGTGACAAAAGGGTCCACATTATCAGCACAGCCTTGAATCTTGACTGTTTCATAAATAATCTCTTTGTAGGTGCAAATATTCTGGGCCTTTGGGACAAGTGGATGCTTTAAAGAAGGATCCTAAAATGCAAGAAAAACAGTAATTATTAATATCACAGGCACAGCAACTAGATAACTGATACTAATTTGTTATTTGTACAAAATTAATTTTCACCCTTTCTGCTTAAATAATTCTTAAAGGGATACTAAACCCAAATTTTTTTCTTCCATGATTCAGATTGAGCATGCAATTTCAAGCAAATTTCTAATTTACTCCTATTATCATTTTTTCTTTGTTCTCTTGATACCTTTATTTGAAAAAGCAGGAATCTAAGCTAAGGAGCTGAGCTGGCCCATTTATGGTTCAGCACCCTGGATAGCGCTTGCTGATTGGTGGCTACATTTATCCACCAATCAGCAAGTGCAACCCAGGTTCTGAACCAAAAATGGACCGGCTCCTTTACATTCTTGCTTTTCAAATAAAGATAGTGAGAGAACATAGAAACATTGATAATAGGAGTGAATTAGAAAGTTGATTAAAATTGCATGTTCTATCTGAATCATGAAAGAAAAAAAATTGGGTTTAGTATCCCTTTAAGTGATTCTCAAAACAAAAATTAAGTTTATATGTGTATTTAGTGGATTTAATGCAGCTTAAAGGTACATAGTTCTTTCACATGAAAGAACATCATTTAAACATGATAAAATATTTTTACTGGAAGCTTTTAGATGGTATCTCCAACCTTTTAGAGTCTCCCAGTTTGGTGGGATTCTATATACATGCTACCAGGGTTGTAGAGTTGTTGATACATATTATCATGTAGGTTGGACTTGTCCTCGTGTTGTTAAGGTCTGGGATTGGACTGGATCAGTGAGTTTCACCTCTTAAATAAACAGTTCTATTAATCATCCCCATTTGTTGAGTAGCAATAAGATTAAACAAACACCTTAATGGGATATTCTGATGCTAAAATCATATATTCTAAATACTTAGAACATGTAATTACTGTATGATCAAGCCAATCTTAAGTGCTAGATTACAAGTGAGGTGCAATTGATAGCAAAAAGGATAACTCACAATTTGGTATTACAAGTGGATAGTTAAATATTTAAAGGGACAGTCTACACCAGAATTGTTATTGTTAAAAAAGATACAAAATCTCTTTATTATCCGTTCCCCAGTTTTGCATAACCAACACAGTTATAATAATATACTTTTTACCTCTGTGATTACCTTGTATCTAAGCCTCTGCAGACTGCCCCTTATCTCAGTGCTTTTAACAGACATGACAGAGGTTCTGACAAAATACGCAAAATACCTAATACGCTAGGAAAAACACATGCGTACGGAAATAGAGGAGACTGTAAGATGATATAAGCAGAAAACAGCAGTGATTTGTTTTTGATGCAGGATTTCATTTTTATAGTGTGTCTCCTGCTCACTGCTAACTTTGCTCTAACCAGTGAAGTTTCCATTTCCAGTGAGCTCCATTATTCTATAGGAGACATCTCGTCACTTGCCCCTGCGAGGGTCTGCATGAAAAACCAAGTCAGAACGGGCGAAGTTTAGGTGATCTGCCCCTTATGCACTATAAGGGGTTAGATATAACAAATAAAAATTAATATCTGTTTAGATATTAGTTTAATATTGAAATAAAGTACCTTTATTTTATGCTTAGTAGAATGTATTATAATATTTACTATATATCTTAAAACACATGCAACATACTCCAAATAGTATCATATATTTATAATTTACACTTGCACTAAGGCTGTCATGCCAGTGTATATAAAATCATTGTTCTATTTTGGTTGTGCTGTGAAATTATTTAAGCCTTTCTTTGCTCATTGGTCTGCACATTTTAGCCTTATAAATTCAAGATTGGCAGTTAATTAGACACATTCTTGTAGAAGTAAACAAAAGAGATTAATAAGGAGAGCTCGGTCTATAGATAATCGTGTAATTAAGCTATCCTAAACACCATATGGCCAGTTGCTAAAATACATTTTGGTTATAGCTCATTAAACATTTCATATGAGAAGAGTTAGGAAATTAAAAATAAGTTAACGTTCAGGTCTGAAAGAATTTTAAAAATGAATAATTCCCCCAAAACTAATTATTTCCTGTAACATGCACATTAAACACAAAAATTCACGTTAGCATACAAATGCTGTGTTGTACACCAGTGACAGAAGTAATGAATAAATAATGCCCTTGTGCCGGACATGTTTTTGGTCCTGCTACAAAAGTAATACTTATTGGTACCTAGCAGTTTTAGTATAAACGTTATATTTTTACCAAAAATAGTGATGTTTTGAGGATAGTATATCCAAGAGGACTTACAGAACAGATGTATGTATTTATTCAGCAACAGCAGAATAAAAGGTCATGATCTTAAGTTGGAGGGTAGAAGGTTTAGGTGTAATTTATTTTCAGAAAGCCTGGCTGATTTATGGAAAATACTTCAACAATGGAATTCAAGAATGCCCAGGATAGATATAAAGATACCCTAAAACGTATTTAAATGGATGAAACATTGCTCCTTTAGTAAAAACAAATATGCTAAATATTTGCTCAAAGTAAACATAAAAAGAAACATATTAAAGTGCCATAAAACTTGTTGAGATCTGTACATATCCTAAAAGGGCTAATTAAGTAAACATAGTTAGCAAAAAAAATTGTTTAAAAATTGCTGGCAAGTATTTTAAAATAATTTTAAAAAATAAGCAAAATTAGTTATATAGCTTTGCTGTCTGGAGTAGTCTGATCCACACCCCTTATCAGTGTTTGGCATCAGAAACACAGGCATTGTATTTCAACTGAGTTCACAGCTGCTTATTTGTTTCTAGGCATGGTCTAGCAGATTATGGGGCCTAATTATCAAGCTCCGAATGGAGCTTGATGCCCCTGTCTCCACGCAAGCTTTAAGACCGCTGCTCCACAACTGGTCTGCTGCCTCTGAGGCTGCGGTCTGCAATCCGCCCGATCCTATACGATTGGGCTGATTGTCACCCCCTGCTAGCGGCCGATTGGCCATGAATCTGCAGGGGGTGGCATTGCACACAGTGGCGTCACTAGGGTTGGTGTCACCCGGTGCGGTAAGTCATGGTGTCACCCCCCCCCCAGAAAGCAGACACACACATACAAACACTCAGACACACTTAAAAACATACTTAGATGCACACACAAACACTCGGAAACACACTCAGACACACACACAAAAACACACACACAAAAACTCAGACACACACATACAAAATATGTAAACTGCACTGCATTAATTATGAAGCTCATGCCTAGAGCTGCTCCCTGGCTCAGCAGAACATCAAATGAAAGATAAACAGAGCACTCTAAAATAAATCACTGAAGAAAAGGTTTAGGCGCACAAACTATGAAAATTCTGCTCTCTGACTCTGTTCCAAGTCTGTCAGTGCACAGCCCTGGGCCGCATGTCACTGAGCAGTGAGCACAGATAGGCAGGCAGGTTTAGGCTAGCAGCGCAACTTTGCAAGCCCCACGGCACACCCACAACATTCATAGTGAAATTGGGCAGGGGAGGAGCAAAGTACAAACAAGCAAAAGCAGCCGGGAAAACTATTTGTTGAAATTGCAGCACTGGCTCAAGGGGCAAAAAAATTGTGAGTCTACAACTTCCCCAGTCCCACTAATGTTCACAAATGCCAGCCTCTAATAAAATAATCTATGCATCTCAACATTGTATTTCTTTGAATTTCAATAAAATGTAAAAAAAAAAAAAAAAAAAAAAAAAAATTTTTTTTTTTTTTTTTTTTTTTTTTGGTGTCACCCCCCTGGAGGGTGTCACCCGGGTGCGGCCCGCCCCCCCCGCCCCCCCCTAGTGACGCCACTGATTGCACAAGCAGTTTTGGTGAACTGCTTATGCAATTTTAAATGCCGACAGAGTATGCTGTCGGCAATCAGGGATGTCTTTCGGACATAGTATGCTACAACATATCATGTCGGACAGACATTGATAAATCAGCCCCAATGAGTGTTCAAGTCTTGCATTCTACCAAAACAAAGGTGGAGATAGATACAGCCATGGAAGGAATTGTGTGGGGGGAGTTAGAGCTGTACAATTCGGAAACTTAAAATAAAGGGTTAATGGAGAGGCACTGCAGTATATATTTACAGGTAAGGTAATTAAAGTATATATTATATTTTGTCTCTAACCCAACTCTTTTATGTCCCTTTAAGCTAGAATTATGGAGCTGCATTGGTAGCTTTTTGGGCTATGCATAGCAGTTTGATTAAGTGAGCCTGCTGCCACATATTTAAGAAGCAGAAACTGCTTATTTTTCCTCTCCCACAACTTAGAGGTGGTGGGATCAATCCCTCCGACATTTGTTTGTTCACTGTGATTGACATTCCCTGCTCTAGTCCAATTTGTTGCACAGGAGCAGGGGGCGGCATTGCACAAGAAACCTCTTGTGCAAAGGTAAATTTAGCTGGTCCATTCAAAAATACAAGTGGCAATTGCAGACGGATAGGTTCACTATGTGCAAAACAATCAGCCTGCAGGGATGGTAAATTTTACCCACTGTGTAAAAAACAGAAATCATACTTTTTCTTGCAAAATGAGCACTTGGAAATGATCAATTTAGTCCCTGCCCTCAGGGAAATGAGGAAGCAGACATGTTAGTAGCTTAAAGGGACAGTCAACATCAGAATTGTTGTTGTTTAAAAAGATAGATAATCCCTTTATTACCCATTCACCAGTTTTGCACAGCCAATACAGTTATAATAATACACATTTTACTTCTGTGATTACCTTGTATCTAAGCCTCTGCAGACTGCCCCTTATTTCAGTTCTTTTGACAGACTTGCATTTTAGCCAATCAGTACTGAATCCTAGGTAACTTCCATGCATGAGCTCAATGTTATCTAAATGACACACATGAACTAACGCCCTCTAGTAGTGAAAACTGTCAAAATGCATTCAGATCAGAGGCGACCTTCAAGGTCTAAGAAATTAGCATACGAGCCTACCTAGGCTTAGCTTTCAACTAAGAATATCAAGAAAACAAAGCAAAATTGGTGATAAAAGTATATTGGAAAGTTGTTTAAAATTACATGTCATATCTGAATCATGGAAGTTTATTTTGGACTTGACTGTCCCTTTAATTTCTGGGCATGGACAAAACGAACTGCCTATTTCTCTTGCATTCACTAAGCTCATGTCATGCTAGAATATTTATGACATCAAGTTAAATACAGGTGAAACTCAAAAAATTAGAATTTCGTGCAATAGTTAATTTATTTCACTAATGCAACTTAAAAAGATGAAACTAATATATGAGATCGACTCATTACATGCAAAGATAGATAGTTGAAGCCGTGATTTGTCATAATTGTGATGATTATGGCTTACAGCTCATGAAAACCCCAAACATGTTTTCTTAATTAAAGCTGTTATGCTCAATAAAACTTAAGATTGACACAAAACTGTGTTTTAGGCATATAAAGCCCAGTTTTCTAGAACACAGAGATTCTGGGGCTGAATGGTCAAGTTCTGAATAAAGCTTGATGCCCCTGTTTCCGCACGAGCCTTCAGGCTCGCCGGAAATAGCAGTTATGAAGCAGCTGTCTAGACCGCTGCTCCATAACTTGTCCGTCTGCTCTGAGGCTGCGGACATCAATCCGCCCGATCCTATACGATCGGGCTGATTGACATCCCCTGCTAGCGGCCAATCTGAACAGTTCACAAGAACTGCTTGTGCAATGATAAATGCCGATAGCGTATGCTGTCGGCATTTATCGATGTGCGGTGGACATGATACGCTACATCGTATCATGTCCGCTCGCACTTTCATAAATCGGCCCCTCTGTCTTTAAAGGACATGAAATCACAATAAACTTATCATAGTTCAGATAGAGCAATTTTAACAGACTTTTTAATTTAATTAATTATCTTGGTATTCTTTGTTTAAAAGAATACCTAGGTTGGCTCAGGTGTACCAATGCAAAACTAAGAGTATGGGGTCGATTTATCATATTTGAAAGGACATTATCCGCTGTAGTGTATCATGTCTGCCCTACATCGATAAATGCCGACAGCATACGCTGTCGGCATTTATCATTGCACAAGCATTTTGTGTGAAATGCTTGTGCAATACCGCCACCTGCACATTCGCGGCCGATCGGCCACTAGCAGGGGGTGTCAATTAACCCGATCGTATCCGATTGGGCTGCTTGCTGTCCGCTGCTTCTTAACTTACATTTCCGGTGAGCCGGAAAGTACAGGGGTAAATAGCAGCATGAAGAAAAAATGCAGGCCCTGCTTCCACGGGAGTAAGATAAAAAGGTACTTTAATAAAAAAGAATGTACAAACTACATACAGGCAAGACACAAGACAAGGGAGTACAGGTAACGGCCTGATGTGTTTCACGCCCTCTAGGGGCGCTGATTCATAGGCTACAGTGAAAAGGAAGGGACCTCCTTATATAGGACAAGGCATTAACCCCATCCTAGTCAAACTAGGTGAATTAGTTAAAATTACATTTGAAGCATAAAAACATAAATTAGGATTGGTTGTTAGAAAGAGAAACTCATCATATAAAGATGTCTAATATGGAATACAGCTATATACATCATAACCATATATAAATACATCCGATTTCCAGGACCAATATTTCGACTATACAGATAATTAAGCTATAAATACAAAAATGCAAAAATGAAAATAGATAGCAGCATCCACTGCTTGGTAAATCTACCCCTAAGGATCTTAATGGAAAAATATATAAAATTGTATACATTACACACCTATTTATGTATTCCGACTAGTATCTGGAAATAGAAACCTGGGGTGGAGTTAGTTGGAGACGTGTGCTATTGGCATTTTTGGCCAGGTAATGGGCATGGCTGATGTGGCATTGGAGAGTTTGGGGCAGTCAGAAGGCATGGTTGGGTGATCCCTGGTTTCATGTTGGGAAACTGAGAGATTATAAGGAATGGAAGTGCGGTAAGAGGGACAGCAGGAAAAAACTTACAATATCCAGACCAGGACCATCCTGAGAAATACAGGACACATTTGGCCACTGAGAGTGTTTAAATAGACATTAACATTTTTTTCTTGCATCTTATAGAAGATATTTTAAAACGTATTACAGATCAAATTGAATAGAATTTTAAACAGGATAACGATGCACAACCATGGATAACCATGCTGCTATTTTTAAAGGGACATTACACAGCTTTTGCTTTTATGCAAAATTGTGCTTTGTCAATCATTCCCTAGAGTGCAAATTGCATAAAGCAGCTTTTTATTTGCAGGTAGCAGAATTTGCTTTTTGGCCTCTTAGGGAGTGTGGGAAAAGCACCTTTTTACACAAAAACAAGAGGTGTTTAATAGCCTTATAACTTACAAAATATGTTAAACTAAGTTGTGCTAAACATTTTAAAATATTTTTATATGAAAAAGGTTAAATTAAACTGGTAAAATAGATATTGAAACCAAGCTGAAGTCAATGGGGCCGATTTATTATTGCATGGCGGACATGATACGCTGCAGCGTATAATGTCCGCCAGACATCGCTGAATGCTGGTGAACCACTTGTGCAATGGCGCCCCCTGCAGATTGGCCGCTAGCAGGGGTAGTCAATCAACCCGATTGTATAGGATCAAGTTGATTGCTGTACGCCGCTCGATACAATTAAGGAGCCACGTTCTTAAGACCGCTGCTTCTTAACTCCCTAACGGCTTGCGCGGAAACAGGGCTAGATGTCCAGATTTGGGGCATATTAAATCGGCCCCATTGTCTGTGCACAACACATCCCTAATGATAAATTGTTCATTGGTCGATAAGGACAATTCCAACATCTCTATTGCTGGACAATTTTGAAAACATAAAGTAGTTTTATTCAGGTCAGAAATACCTGTTTTCTAAAAGTGTGTTTATGAGTTTCAAATTTTATAGAAAGTTCATAACTGTAGGTTCTAAAAATAAACATTCAATTCCCAATGAGCCCATTTATAAAGATATAAAGAGAAGTGGAGAGACCAACTCTTTAGAAAGACTACATATATAGCACTCACAGGGTTAATTACAGTATAGCAGTCCTTAAACTGAATAAAGAAACAGTATACAACTTGCCGTTGCAACGCTGATATGAGCAAGGGGAAAATTTAGAACAATGTTTGTATGGAGGGATTAGAATGCAATTTAAAACATAAATTTTTTCAGAAAAAGACACAATTAAAATTGGAAGGTGCACATTGAAACCACTCTTACCTTATTTTATGCAGTACATTTACTTGTTAAGTTACTCTAGTGAATGACCTTTAATAGTTTGCACTGCAATTACTTAGAACAATCGCTAAAACGCTGCAAATACAGCTACTGTGAAGATTCTTTTTTCAATTGGCTTAGACAATCACCGCAATACACAGCAACTTTGTTTGACACTGCACTTTTTCAAACCCAGTATTACTAAAATATGATTTCATGGGAAACTGCAGTAGTTCAGTATGTGACGGCGGATGTTCAGTAAGCTACTTTACCTATCTCACAGCTAACTAGATTCTCTCAAACAACTATTTATGTTATGATGAACCACCGGATAGTCTTGATTCATAGTGATCACTATACATAGAAGGCTTTACTAGTCGACTTTCAGTGTAATTTATATATACAGTACATATATAGAGTGGGGATTATTTGCAGTTTAGCTACCGTATGTATAAGCTGATGCTCAGTACATACTGTGGGGTCTATTTAACAAAGGTCTGTCGGACCTGATCCGACATTGCGGATCATGTCCGACAGACCTTGCTGAATGCGGAGAGAAATACGCTCTCCGCATTCAGCATTGCACCAGAAGCTCTCGTGAACTGCTGGTGCAACGCCGCCTCCTGCAGATTTGCGGCCAATCGGCCACTAGCAGGGGGTGTCAATCAACCCGATCGTATTGGATCGGGTTGAATTGCGGCGCCGGCGATGTCTGTCTGCCTCCTCAGAGCAGGCAGACAGATTATGGAGCAGTGGTCTTTAGACTACTGCTTCATAACTGGTGTTTTTGGCGTGCCTGAAGGCTCGCCAGAAACACGGGACTTCAAGCTCCATACGGAGTTTGATAGATATGCCCCTATATGTGCTTATCATATAGGTCACTCACTGTGCTTACTAATCTTGCTATTACCATTATAGGTACCTAAGAGTGGTTTTAATGTCCACCTTTCTATTTTAATTGTGTGTTTTTCTAATAAAAGTTATGCTTTAAATTGAAGTCTAATCGCTCCATACAAACATTGTTCTCAGTTTTCCACTTGCTCATATCAGTGTTGCAACGGCAAGTTGTATACTGTTTCTTTATTCAGTTTAAGGACTGCTATACTGTAATTAACCCTGTGTGTGCTATACTGTATACGTAGTCTTTCTAAAGAGTTGGTCTCTCCACCTCTCCTTATATCTTTATAAATTGCAATCACTACACAGCACCTCTATTCCTACCTAAGACTTATTACTGAAAGTCGTATCTTTAGGATCAAAAGGTATTAAAAGTGTTATCTACAACACAAGCAGTGGCATTGGTTTATGAGCCCATGACTAGGCAGAAAACTTTAGTTAGGAAATGATTGCAACATATAAAGTCCAGAAGACTTGCAAATGTGTTATTTTATCTGTGGTACACACCTTGGTAAAACAGTATCCCGAGCACCACGTTGCATTCACAGAAATACAGACTCCGCATTCCGTCTTCTCCAACACTATTGTCATGTTAGACAACTCACACGCTTTGCAAGGAATTGCTTTGCAGCACAGGAAGAGCACACATAAAATTATCTTCTGCATCCTAAGAAAATAAAAAATAAAAACAAATAAAAATAAAGCTATTGCTTAATAAAAAAGATGTATTTAAATCTTTACTTAAAGGGACACTAAACCCAAATTTTTTCTTTCGTGATTCAGATAGAGCATGAAATTTTAAGCAACTTTCTAATTTACTCCTATTATCAAGTTTTCGTCATTCTCTTGCTATCTTTATTTGAAAAAAGAAGGCATCTAAGCTTTTTTGGTTCAGCCTCTGAACAGCACTTTTTTATTGGTGGATGAATTTATCCACCAATCAGCAAAGACAACACAGGTTGTTCACCAAAAATGGACCGGCATCTAAACTTAGATTCTTGCATTTCAAATAAAGATACCAAGAGAATGAAGAACATGTGATAATAGGAGTAAATTAGAAAGTTGCCTAAAATGTCATGCTCTATCTGAATCACGAAAGAAAAAATTTGGGTTCAGTGTCCCTTTAAGATTGAATATTTAATGTTTAAATCTTATGCCACTTGGATGAGTTTTGTCTAAGAGCTTTGAGAGAAAAGTTTTACAACATTAATATGTTTGTTTATGAAATCACTAGGATGAAGATTATCAACAGTGTTATATCCTGAAACCCCAGTTCTATACATTGGGAAATTACAGTTTTATAGATACATCAAAAACTGATCAGTCCATATAGAAAAATGCTTTAAATCTGGTCCACTAAGGAAACATGAGGACTGGAGTTGTGAAACAATGTTGTCGGTTGCTTGCTGAGCACAATTATAAAAATTGGGCCAGATTACAAGTGGCGCGCTATTTAGAGCATTTGCTCGGATGCGAACACTGCCAGAAGTAAAAATTTAGCACATGCAGGTTAGCACGTGTATAACAAGTTGAAAGTAAAATGTTTGGACTAACTGTTGGACTTCGGGTATCCTGACCGCTCTAACCTCTTCTCCCCAATGGAGCTCGCAAATGGAAAAAAACGAACACCTTTTGCTTGCATGCTTACCCGACCGCGTTTAGCCAAGTGCGTTATACCTGACATGAATTATGAATATTTTACATTCCAATGTTCTTTACATAGAAGAAAATGTACTATTTATTTTTTAATAGATATTCATATATATATATATATATATATATATATACACACACACATATACAGATTTATATAGGAATATCTATTTAAAATACATAGAATATTTCCCCCTATGTGAAGAATATTGAATGTAAAATATTTACAGTAAAAACACATTATTAAATATTAATATTGATTACACATTATTTTATTGTTTAAAAGGTATTTGAATGTAAGGGGCTCCAATATATATATATATATATATATATATATATATATATATATATATATATATATATATATATACACACACACACACACATACATGTGTATATATGTGTTTCTATGTGTATATATGTATATACATATATACACGTATAAATACACATGTATTATCATAAAATATGGAGATTTTAAGGGTTAGAGAGCTGTTTTGGAGGGAAAGTAAATGGGTAAACCTACACTGCAGAAAAACATAGAAATCAGGTGGTAGGGTAATTTCTACACTATAGTTAAACTTAAAGGGAAACTGAACCCAATTTTTTCTTCTTTCGTGATTCAGATAGAGCATGCAATTTTAAGCAACCTAATAATTTACTCCTATTATCAATTTTTCTTCGTTCTCTTGCTATCTTTATTTGAAAAAGAAGGCATCAACGCTTTTTTGATTCAGTACTCTGGACAGCACTTTTTTATTGGTGGATGAATTTATCCACCAATCAGCAAGGACACCCAAGGCTGTTCACCAAAAAATGGGCCGGCATCTAAACTTACATTCTTGCATTTCAAATAAAGATACCAAGAGAATTAAGAAAATTTGATAATAGGAGTAAATTAGAAAGTTGCTTAAAATTTCATGCTCTATCTGAATCACGAAAGATAAAATTTGGGTTCAGTGTCCCTTTAATACCATCCATACCAGGAATTTCAGAAGTGTGGTGCGCAGCTGCATTTAGCGGACTTCTAATTACCAAAAAGCAATGGAAAAGCCATGCATGTCTGCTATTTCTGAAAAAAGGGGATCCCAGAGAAAGTTTAATTATTGCTAAAATATTGATAACATACATGTAACATTTTTTTTCAATAAAGCAAGGGATGTTGCCATGCTGTAACTTAGATTTCATTCTCTGTTGAGGTCAATTTTAGGCAGTTATAAATAAGTCACTAGCGTGTGCCGCCAATAACTGTAGAAAATATCAGTGTTCTGCACTTCCACTTCTAACAGAAAGTGAAAAGCACACAATTGTCAGAATTATATTACAGGAAAAGGGGACAAAATAAATAATGAATGTATATTGCAAAGTTTTATATGTGTGTGTGTGTGTGTGTATGTGTATATATATATATATATATATACAGTATATGTATATATATATATATATATATATATATATATATACATACAATTTATCATTTTATATTACCATCTCAAAGTGTTTAATGTCCCTTTAAGGGAATACATGACTGAGGAAAGTGTTGGGAATAAATGCTATTCATAAGAAAATAGTTTGACCTTCAACCATTCTGTAAGGAGTAAAACAGAACGCATACTGTTGTACAGCAAAGGCAAGGAAAATAAATAATGAATGTTTATTGCAATATTAGTATGTTTTAGATAATTAACTATTTAGGCCTACATTACAAGTGGATTACGAAATTGCGGTAGCCCTGTAAATATATACGTATATGCTTATATACATATATATTTATGTGCTTATATGTGTCTATACAAATATTAACTCATAAATATATATGTATATATTGTTGCCATCGCTGCGTGACTTACCCCCTTAGCTGCTAGTGTCTCACGGCATGAAAAACGAGGCTCCCATTGGAGCCTTTGGAAGTATCCTCTTGTGAGTGCAATGCATTCGCATTGCGGCTAGCTTGTAATACCAGCGCACATTTACGTGCGCTGGTATTACTTAGTGGAGCGCACAAATCGCTTTCGCAAAAGCAATATTTTGCGCTCCATTTGTAATCTAGCCCTTTATGTGCAATTACATTTTGAGCTGAATGTTTTATGTAAAAAGGTCCTTACAAATCACAGTGAAATGGTTACATTACCTTTAGTTTAGCTGCTGTGTTAATGTCTTCTATGCACAGCACATGAGGAATCCTTTCCTTTTATACTACATCATAAGTCCTGTAATGCACACCTTGAGGATTTTCCAGGTATCATATTGTGTCTGTATTTGTTATCTACTAATTGAACAGGGATTATTCTTGGCTAGACATTTAAAGCTGTGGGAGGAAAACTACAGATATTTCACAGGTCAAGAACGTTGATATTTGTATTTGATATTTTGCAGATGACAGAATCTGTTGATATATTTCTCTTTAATTATAAACTGTAGTTAGTTAAAGCAGTGTTTCTCAACTGTGGTCATCAGGTTCCCCCAACAGGCCAGGTTTTCATTATAGCTGAACCAGTGCACAGGTGAAGTAATCAGCTGATCAGTAACCATGGTTACTAACCTGCTCTCACCCATCAGCTGATTATTTCACCTGTGCACTGGTTCAGTTCTAATAAAAAACTAGCCTGTCGGAGGTACTTGAGGACTGCGGTTGAGAAACAATGGTTTAACTAACTACAGTTTATAATTAAAGAGAAATATATCGGGGGCGAAGCTGGCTGCAGCAAAGATGGCTGCGTAATACCGAAGCTCTGAAAACCAGCTCCATATAACATGCCTAGATAAGTCTATATAACTTCTGCAGCGGAGAAAAATCCAGAGCTGTGATATGCAATAAAGGGGAAGCATCTGACTATCCACAGTGGGGAGACCTAACACCTGATGCAAGGGAGATATCGACTGATCGAGATCAACCGCGTGGTGCGCGGCACACGCAGCAGCTCCATCCCCTTCTGAGACCGGTGAGAAATAAGACAGAGCAGAGAACGATGATATGACACACAGACATCTGACTACTGATCAGGCAATGGCCCAAAGACCCTGAGGGGTTTTGACAGTGAACGCACATAAGTCGGCCCGTCCTGGCAACCACCTATTAATCTCACACTACAACAACGGAGGGCATATCTGGCTATACCGATAACGTAAGGGGCCTGCTCATTCCGATGGTTCAGGCTCCCCAGATAAGTAGCAGTAAAAGGGCATCCAATACTTGAGCAAGGGCCTGATTAATAAAGATAAGCTCACATAGAGCGTACCGCGCATATCAAAGAGGCCTGGATTGGTGGGCCACAACCTTTTTTGATACCGCCATCACTGTGGTGAAGCAGAGATACATTGGATCAGGGTGGATAAACACCCTTCAGAGCCACGCTTCAATTCTGACTAAAATATAATACATGGAGCTCCGTCTCCCACAGACGGACAAAGAACATTTGATGGTTGTAGATTTAAATTACATTGTCTGAAAAGAAACTGCTTATACAATCAAATAGGGCAGAGAACCAGGCCCACTACACACTATGAACACCAAAAGGCTGCCGAAGTCCATTAAACCACCCAAGTCAATGGGCCATAAAGATAACCTGGTGGATCAGTTTTTCTCCCCTACAAGCCCAAAATCTAGAATGAGAGAAGAAGCAGATGTACCGCAAAAAAATAAAGACCCTGCACAAACGAAAAACACGAGTCACGCAGAAGAGAGTACATCTGTCCCAAATGCTCTTCTCTCTACGCTAGTCTCAAAGCAGGATATCGCAGACATCATTCGCTCCTGCATACAAGAAGAAATAGCGGAGATTAAACAAGATCTACATGCTGTAGGGAGCAGAGTAGAAGCTCTGGAGGAATTTACAGATAACCTACAGGAAGAGATTCACACAGTTCAGGACGCCACTAACCATCACACAGCCATGTTTGAGGAATTATATGATAAAATAGAGGACCTTGAGAACCGGAGCCGCAGGAAGAATCTCAGAATAAGAGGTATACCTGAATCTGTGCTCCCAAAAGATCTACCTTTATACCTGCCTGCTCTTTTTGCCCACCTGAGAAATACAACCCCAACCACTGATATCCCTTGGGTTAGGGCACATAGGGCACTCCACCCGAAACCACCTGATACAGCACCCCCAAGGGATATAATCATGAAATTCAAGGAATTCAGAGAGAAAGAAGAAATTTTAAATCTCTCCCGAAGGAACCAGCCAGTGAAGTTCAGAGGAGTGGTACTCCAATTTTTTCAGGATTTATCACAGTGGACACTACAGAGGAGAAGGGAGCTAGCACCTTTGACAGCCCTGCTTCGCCAGAAAAAAATCCTCTATAGATGGGGGTTTCCCTTCCATCTCTACGTCCTGCATGGGAATAGGAAATTGTCATGTAAAAACATGACGGAATCTGAGGAACTCTGTTCAGCATTGGACATTGAACATCCAAGAGGTTTTGATACCGAAGACCCTCAAGAACCGCCAAAAAAGAAATCAATAAGAGTGGCACCTAAACAGTGGCACAAAATAGCCTCCAAATCGAGAAGTTTGCCGCCTTACAGAGAATCTCATTCCTCCCCAAAAGATACTGATTGAATAAAGAGAATGGTCAATGGACTCTCGGACCCCCAAAAACTTGAGACTTGCCTAACCTGATTGGTCCGAAGAGTGTTGACCAAGAAGTGGTAATGTATGGCCACGACCTGTTACAGGTTATAGATTACTTATAAGGAAGAATTTTTTTCTTTTCTTTTTTCTCTTTGCATTGTATATGTAGTGTTCAGGGTACATATAGTTTAGCACAAATCATATGTTATAGGCTCACTAGGATAGATAGGGTGCTACTGTTCACTAAAAGTCACATACTATCTTAGTATTATTTAAGGTTTCAAGGTTTCAATGTGTTAAGTTTATCTCAGTTTGCAGAAAATGACTAATATAATAAATATGAGTTATAGGCAATAGTCAGATTGGATTATGATAATATGTTAAGGAGTTGGTTGTAACCTCCAATTTCCTTTTTCCTTAACGTCAAATGACACTAAGAGTACTAAAAGACATACCGTTAAGGTATAAATTATACAATTCATTCTATTTACATTTGTTATTTGTTTTTCTTCTATGTTATTGTACTTTCGCATCGCATCTATTATGTAGGTTTGCAACTAACTGGCATTGTAACATTATAACGCAGTTAACCATGTATGATATCACGGGTTGGTCCCAGCATAAACACACACTTGTTCTGAGGCAACATGGCCACTAAGGATAAGACTATTGTTTTGCTAAGCCAAAACGCAAAAGGTCTGAATTCGCCCCAGAAACGCTCTATAGCACTCCGAGACCTTCATAGGAAAAAGGGGGATATCCTCTTCTTACAGGAGACACATTTTTTGAAAAATAAAGAACCTTAATACCTAGGCCCTTATTATACACAGCACTTCCACAGCTCCTTTGACCACAAACGTAACAGTGTCAGTATCCTAATTAGCAACCATATACCTTTCACCCACATTCAGACAAACACAGACACAGAGGGCAGATTCCTATGTGTTTTCGGCTTACTTTACGGCACTCCAGTGACATTAGTCAATCTCTGCGCCCCAAACACTAAACAGCTTCAATTTTTTAAGAAGTATTTCAGCCAGATCTTAGATCATGCTAAAGGAGCACTTTATCTTGGAGGAGACTTTAATGTACCTATCCAACCTTCTCTACAAACCCCAACCCCTCCATATCTAGAAATACGGTTAGGCAGCTGTGGAGGTTGATACGCAATCTCACATTGTTTGACATTTGGAGGTTTAAACACCCATCACAGAGGGACTACACCTTTTTCTCTTCCCCACACCGAACTTATAGTAGAATCGACTACCATTTCACAAACCAATTGGGCCTATCTAGAGTACTGTCATCCAAGCTTTCACACACTGTATAGTCTGATCACTCGGCAGTACTCACACAGTTAAGCTGGCCCTCTGTACCAAAGAGTGCCTTTATCTGGAAACTAGACGAGAGTTTATTAGAATACCCTGACTTTAAGGCTAGGATTGACAAATTACTCCCAGAGTTTTTCCAAATTAACTCCATCCCTGAAACCGATCCTTTTGTGGTGTGGGAAACACACAAATGCTTTATCAGAGGCGAGTTTATCAGACAACAGGCCTATATAAAGAAAAAAGCTCGATTACATTACCAACAGACGACAAAGCTCTTGTCTTCACTAGAATATACACACAAACAAAATCCGTCAAATACTCATATCCTAGAAGAACTGATAAAAGCTAGGAAAATAGTCTATGACCAATTACTAAAAGAGGCTAACACCTTAGCGTTAAAAACTAAACAAAATTTTTATTTCGAAAGCAATAGACCAGGGAAGTATCTGGCTCGGGCCCTTAAACTAAAGAAACTGAAAACCTACATCCACGAGATAAAACCCCCCACAAAAGAAAAGGTAAATACTACGCCAGAAATTATATCCCAGTTTGTGACATATTATGCTAATCTTTATAACATCACTAAAGGAAACCAAGCTGCGGACAGGGAAGAGCAAGTGCGTGATTATTTGTCTAGGACCCCTCTACCCCAATTAACTAAATCTCAGTCAGCTGAACTAGAAGCCACCATAACACCTATGGAAATCCTGACAGCCCTTAAACAAATGCCCACTGGAAAAAGCCCAGGTCCTGATGGCTTCACGGTCCATTATTACAAAAAATTTGCACCTATCCTGATACCACACTTGTGCTCACTCTTTAATAAGACTGACCAGCAACACCCCTTCCCTACAGAAATGTTAGAAGCACACATTTCGGTAATCCCAAAACCCGGAAAACCATTGGACGACCCTGCTAACTTTCGCCCCATTTCATTGCTCAATGTAGACATTAAGCTATACGCAAAGATTATTGCCACTCGCCTCAATAGATTCCTCCCTCAGCTCATACATCTCAACCAAGTGGGCTTTATACCCCCATAGAGAGGCGATAATACAATTAAGGTATTAGACCTACTGGAATATTCTCAAACCCATGACATTCCCTCAATCTTCTTGGCAATTGACGCCGAAAAGCCTTTGATAGGCTGGACTGGCTATTCTTAAAATCCACTTTGTTCAAGTTTGGTGTTAGTGAAAAACTAGTAGAAAAAATATTTGCCTTATAGCACACACCAAAAGCCTGTGTCAAATTAAATTATTCCCTATCAGACCCCTTCCCCATCCATAACGGGACAAGACAGGGCTGTCTCCTCTCGCCCCTATTGTTCGTGATGGCCATGGAGGTACTAGCGGCTAATGTAAGACAAAATAAAAATATACAGGGGATACAGGTGGGAAACACACAATACAAGACAACACTGTATGCAGACGATGTCCTCTTCACCTTGTCCTCCCCACAACAATCTCTTCCACCACTTATGTCAGAAATAGAGTCATATAGTTCCCTATCAAATTATAGGATAAACGTGTCCAAAACAGAATTTATGGGAGTAGGCCTACCTGAACGGGTAAACAACCAAATTAAAACACAATACCAGTTCTCTCAGAATCTTAACTCAATAAAATATTTAGGAATCCAACTGGCACAATCATCTGACCTACTATTTGAATTGAATTATCAAAACCTCATTAGGGTGATCTGAACAGACTTACAAACACTTGTCTTGGCTAGGAAGGATACATGCCTTCAAAATGTGTATTCTCCCCCGGTTTCTTTATCTATTTCAGACAGTACCTATTCAACTACCGGCACACTATATACACACGGCGCAAACTGTCGCTAACACATTTATCTGGGCGCATAAGAAATCAAGAATATCTAAACCCACACTCTATAGGAACCGGGACAGAGGGGGGCCGGGAGTGCCTAATATAGAGCTATATAAACAAGCGGCACAACTAACCAGGATTGTAGATTGGAGCAAAAATGCTCAACATAAGGAATGGGTGAGATTAGAACATGACCTGGCCAACACAAACAGCCTAGGGGCAGTGTGTTGGATGCGTAAACAACATAGGAATATTACAACACCCACACCTACATTAATTAAAAATACCCTGACCGCTTGGGAAGTCTTCACTAGACCCCGCTATGGTATCTCCACGATTCCCTCACCCCTCACTCCCATCCTTCACAACCCAGAATTCCCCCCCTACCAGCAAATATGGGCAAATGACACCTATGACATAACATCGGGCTTACCGTGTTGTTCGGTAATAGAAAAAGGAGCCATAATCACTAGAGCCTCACTCATAGATAAAGCCATTCCATACTTTCATAACTGGTATGAATATTTCCAGCTGTCACACTTTATTAATCACAATAAAGACAAGTCTAGCTTAACAAGAAACCTCACCCCATTTGAACTTCTATGTGAGTCAACCAACACCACAAGGGGCACTCTATCTATAATATATAAGATCTTAACAGATACACAATCCAGAAACCCTCCCTCATATGTTAAATCATGGGAACTGGAGATGGGAATGCAAATTCCGGCTGAGACCTGGAACACCATTTTTCAACAGATGAGTAAATCACCCTCCTCTGTAAGCATCACAGAAACTAACATGAAACTTTTAGGGAGATGGTATCTCTACCCTAGCAGGTTAGCTAAATTTTATAAACAAGCAGACCCTTTCTGTTGGAGAGCTTGTACACAGGTAGGCACATTGTTTCACATATGGTGGGAGTGTCCCGTATTACAACCTTTCTGGCAAGATGTTCATAGGGAAATACAACAAGTTCTTTCCCACAAGATCCCACTCGAACCTCTAGTTTTATTGTTCAATAAACCCCCAGGGATTAAATGTAAGTACAAGTCTACATTGCTATATATTATGCTCAGTAGTGCCAAGCAATTGATCCCATGCATGTGGAAACAACAAGCAATACCATCACTGGCAAGCTGGAAGCAGCATGTAACTACAATCCTATCCCTAGAAAAATATCACTATCACAAAACCAACAGACTAGTCTTCTAATGTGCCATGTCCTTTTTCTGGGAAGTGTACATAAATAAGGTAAATACATCTTAGGAGAACATAGATAACACCAATATTGTCCCCTTTCATATAGACTCAGTTCACCAATAAGTAAAGACCAACCCGATGATACTGTTCTATTATGATATTGCTATGTTTGACTGCAAAACTTTACCCCCATATGGTAAAAGAAGAGAAAAAGTGATACACAGATGCTCTAGACTAAATGCAAAGCTTGACAAGTTATGTCGTTATGTTAAATGTTTTATTTTAGTTCTATAAAAATCAAAAATTCCTCCAGGCTTTTCACTGAAGACTTTCTCAGAGGACATTGAGATTATGGACATTTGAAATATTATGAAGATGTTTTTTCACGTTTGCTTTGCTATTGCTTTGAGAAACTTGTATGAATATTTATAAATTTTTAATAAAGCTTTTTGGGAAAAAAAAAAAAAAAGAGAAATATATCATCAGTTTGTATCATCTGCAAAATATCAAATACAAATATCAACGTTAAAGTGATGGTAAACTTAGCAGCATTGAAAGACACATATACGAAATCTGTATCTGATAAAATGTATAACATAACCACTGCCGTCCCACTTTCAAAAAGCTTTTTTTCCAGCGGTTACGTATTTCCTGCTTATCCAATCTTTATGTAAAAACAAAAGCTAAAACACTGCGCTTAAGAAAGAATACTGAATATAAAGCCAAAGAGTGAGAAAGGCACGTTTGCCGAAACGCGTTGTTCTGTTTTTAGCACGTCCAGGCTTGTGTAGTCAGCAAATTCACTATAGTAAAGACCGCAACTGAATTTGGAAGCGGTCCGATTTGCTGAAATTTGCTGAACTTCCTGAAACTGCTTTGTGCACGGTGTTTGGTTTAAATTGGAAGTCACACACGAAGCTCCTGCAACTGCTAAAGATGCTTGCGATACGAATGAGGACTCTATCACCTAACCCGGTGTAAGTACTGAGTAACACCTTATTTGCCTGTACTTTGTGACAAGGATTCCCTATCTCACTACAGGAGCTCCAGATCACTTTCTCTCTGTGGCTGCTTTACATCAGGAGTCCCTGGTTTTCCAAAATACCATATCACTCATTATTTGTCCATTGGACTTTTTTATCATTGCCTCTCATATATATGCTGAGCTATATGTATATATACATTAATGTATTGTACTAACACCTTTTTATGTGTATATGATTTTAAACATTTTTATTTTTGTCTTTTTTTATTAATTTTACTTGATTTTATACTAAGTGTTAGCCAGATACTGCATATATATATAGCTCTTTTGAGCCCTTCAGTTTTGATACTCTTTTGTGTGTTTTCAGACATTAAACTTTCTATCTGTGTTCATCCAATCTTTGTGCAAGCCAAACGGCAACATGAAAACGCTGTATTTACATATGATAAAAAGTAAGGTTAAAGGGACACTGAACCCAAATTTTTTCTTTTGTGATTCAGATAGAGCATGAAATTTTAAGCAACTTTCTAATTTACTCAAATGTTCTATATTCTCTTGGTATCTTTATTTGAAATGCAAGAATGTAAGTTTAGATGCCGGCCCATTTTTGGTGAACAACCTAGGTTGTCCTTGCTGATTGGTGGATAAATTCAACCAGAGATCTGAACCAAGAAAAAAGCTTAGCTGCCTTCTTTTTCATATAAAGATAGCAAGAGACCGGAGAAAAATTGATAATAGGAGTAAATTAGAAAGTTGATTAAAATTGCATGCTCTATCTGAATCAGGAAAGAAAAATATTGGGTTCAGTGTCCCTTTAAGCAGAATTTTTATTTTGAAGCTAACATGAAGCTTGACTAGTGCTTAATGGCATATGAAATCCCACATTTTCCTTTCATGATTCTGATCGAACATACAATTTTAAACAACTTTCCATTTTTTTTCTATTATCAAATTTGCTTAATTCTCTTGGTATCCTTTGTTGAAGGTGCAACAATGCACTACTGGGAGCTAGATGAACACATAAAGCAAGCAAATGAGAAGAGGCATATATGTGCAGCCACCAATCATCAGCTAGCTCCCAGTAGTGCATTGTTGCTCCTGTGCCTACCTAGGTATGCTTTTCAGCAAACTATACCAAGAGAACAAAGCAAATTAAATAATGGAAGTAAATAAGAAAGTTGGTTTGGAGTTCATGTCTCTTTAAAGACTAATAGCTTTCTTACAAATCTCTCACTTCTTTCCTTGTGGAGGATGACAATCTTCAAGACTCTCAGTACAGGAACTAAAGAAGAAAAAAACGGTATTGTTTTCAAATGGCCCATTTAGATACAACAAAATACAAATAATTGTGTCCCTTTAAGGTCAGTTTAAGAGGCTCATTGTAAGATAGAAAAAAAGACAGAAGTCCATTGAGTTCAACCTATACAAATCTTAATTTATCTACAATAAAAGCATTTGATTTTAAATTAATCCCATTAAAAAAGGTGACCCACCAGCAATCATATCCCTGAATTCTGTTTAAATGTATCTAAGGTATTGGCATTTACTACCTCCTTAAAAAAAACCAGTCTACACTAATATTGTTATTGTTTAAAAAGATATATAATCCCTTTACTACCCATTCGCCAGCTTTGTACAACCAACATTGTTATATTAATATACTTTATAACATTTAAACCTCTAAATTTCTGCCTGTTTCTAAGCCACTGCAGACAGCCTCTTATCACATGCTTTTTTATTTGCTTTTAATAACAGGAGAGTTCTAGTTCATGTGGTCCATATAGATAACATTGTTTTCACGCTCGAGGAGTTATTTAAGATTTAGCACAACACAGTTCTAAATGCAAGTCAATAGAAAATAAATAAAAAGTCATGTGATCAGGGACTGTCAGAAGATGCTTAGATACAAGGTAATCACAGAGGTAAAAAGTATATTAATATAACCGTGTTGGTTGTGCAAAACTGGGGAATGAGTAATACAGGGATTATCTATCTTTAAAACAATAAAACTTCTGGTGTAGACTGTCCCTTTAAGTAATGGGTTAATCATTTCAGTGGTATTTGTTTGATTTGAGATGATTTTGTGTTTGCTTGATTTGATTAATTGTTTTCTAAATAAAAACACATTGATTAGTGCTAGCATTTTATACTCAAACACATGACCAGAAAACGCCAAGCAAGCGTAAAGCTAGTTCAGTAGGTGCTATGAGGCCGATTTATGAAAGTGCGAGCGGACATGATTCTCTGTCAGCATTTATCAATGCACAAGCAAGGGGTGTTGTTAATCATACTTCCATTAGCAAAAAAGCTTCTAGTAAAATATTTTACTGTTTTTCAACAGTATATGCACATATGCTGTGAGGGCCCATGCACCAGTATGGCAGTGGTATGTATTGTATCTATAAAGACTTAAAGGGACACTATACACTTTTTTTGTGCATAAATGTTTTGTAGATGATCCATTTATTCAGCCCATAAAGCTTTTTATTTTAAAAATTGATAACATTGCTCTGATTTTCAGACTCCCAACCAAGCCCAGAGTTTTAGGAGAATACTGATGTATACCTACTCCAGCTTGCTCCTGTTTGTGTAAAGTGTCTTTTCATATCAAGAGGAAGGGGGAGGGTCCACTTTTTACTGGGTGTTCCAGTCAACCTAATCAAAAGTGCTAAACTGGGAGCTTCTAAGTAAGTTTTTAAAATGTTTTATATTGGATTTTTAGATCAGCATCTGTGCATATTATTCTTTATAGTAGTGTAAATTACATGCAGTTATATAACAATTGGTGTATACTGCCCCTTTATAGAGTAGAGTATTCGGCAGCTAAGGAATGGGGAAGATGGCAGCTGCCAGTGGCATCCGGCTATTTTCAAGAGCCAGATTTCTTCTTGTGAAAGTGCAATACACTAAGATCTTGATTTGCACAGATCTTAGTGTGCAGTAATTTCCTACTCTAAATGCACATTCCTACTGCTGACTCCCTGAGAAGTTCTGGTGTTTAAATACCGTTGTATTTTCAAATCATTTGCAGTTACCAACCCAGCAGGGTCGGCTCCAGAACAAATTAAATGGGGGGGCCTTTTTTTCACAAGGGGGCACACATTTACAAAGCATGTATGAGAGTCAAAATAAGAGCAGACCTACATATTATGCAGGAAAGTGTAGCTTCTGGCTGGCTTATCCCCCACTATTAACATTTGGGGAATATGTGCTAAATCACTAGGTAAAATAATGAAGTCTAAATCCTATGCAGTGCACTAAAACAGAGCCATTAAACTTGAGTCCCCCAGTGCAATAGCTCCTTAAAAACAATTCACCCCTTAATCACCATGATCCAAAACCCTTAAACTCATTCTCAAGTCTCAATCATGTCCCTTAAACAGCCATGCACCCCAAACCCCCCAATGCAATTATCCCCTTTGTTTGCAATAGCAGTGAGGATACTAGGATTTCAGGTACTGGTCATTTTGTAGATTAGATTTAGCTATACCTGTTTTGCACGGATATCAGGCTATTTAATACAACCTATGTACTGTGAACCTTCAAGAATATAATTGTATCATATAAATCTATAAATGGCTACCGGTTTCTATCGACGCCTCAAAAGTTCACTGTGATCTTAGGCCCCAGCATGCAGCATTACATAACAATTCATTATTTTATATATTATTTTTAAAGCGTATGATCATATCAATATTTTTGGATGGTGCACAGCATTCCATTTGGGTGGGCATTGCCCCCCAATGCCCCCCCCCCCCTTGGAGCCGACCCTGCAACCCAGCCCTTTTTTCAGCAAGATCAAAGGGGTGTAATGGCCTTATTATGGTGGCTAATAAAAAAGTTCCCAAGAGATAGCTGAAACCATAAAACATTTGTACTTTTTACAGGAATAATTAGTAACAGTATACGTATGTCCAATCAAATGGTCGCTTGATACAATTATTCTCTAGGAAACATAAAATATTTAAACCTTATCCTGAAATGTCAAAGTTTATCTGAAATCATTTTAGGGATGTGTATTGGGATATTCGGTTTAAAGCAAAAAAAATAAATCCCTGATTTGTCTAGATCAGACATTAATTCAATAAATAGATTTAACACACCATTTCATACCTTTGTAGGGACATAGAGATGTGTATCTATTCTGGAACCATGCACACATATTTTAATTAAGGTTATATTGCAAATATTAACCTCTGATATTTCTGAGACTAATTCCATCATGACGTTAAAGGAAAAATGATGGGGCCGATTTATGAAGGCCGTATTCAGCCTAATGCTGCTGTTTCCCCCGAGCCTTCAGGCTCACCAGAAACATGAGTTAAAAAGCAGTGGTCTTAAGACTGCTGCTCCTTAACTCGTTTGCTGCCTCTGAGACTGCAGACATCAATCGCACAATCGTATACGATCGGGTTGATTAACACCCCCTGCTAGCAGCTGATTGACCAAGAATCTGCAGGGGGCGGCATTGCACAAGCAGTTCACAAGCGTATGCTGTCAGCATTCAGCGATGTCTGTTGGACATGAAACGCTACATTGTATCATGTCCGCCAGACATTGATAAATCAACCCCTATGTTTTAAATTCATGTAGCCTTGATTTACCTATGATTCTGAATGTATTGCTATAGGGCATTACTTTAACTGTCATCTATAGCATTGTTAAAGGGATATAAAACCTTAAGTTTTTCTTTCATTATTTAGATAGATTTTTAAACAACTTTATAATTTACTTCTATTATTACTGTTGCTTTATTCTCTTGGCATCCTTTTTTGAAGGAGCAGCAATGCACTACTGGTAGCTAGCTGAACAAATCGGTAAACCAATAACAAGAGGCATATATGTAAAGTCACCAATCAGGAGCTAGCTCCCAGCTCCTGAGCCTACCTTGGAATGCTTTTCAACAAAGGATACCAAGAGGGTTAAGCAAATTAGATAATATGAGTAAAAACATTTTTTTTAAATTGTATGGGGCTGTTGTGAATATTATCCTTATTATCATTATTATTATTATTATTTCAGTAGTGTACCTGCAAAGTGTATTATGTGTTAAGACACAATAAATATTATGGAACCTCTATATGATTCTGTTAATGTAACTCAATATATATATAAAATAGTGATTACCAACTTTCCAGGGGCAATGTGTGCAATTTAATAACACTGAATTATATAATTTGCAAAGGATAATACATATAAAACCTGAATCCTTTTAGTTCTGAGTTGTCTATTAATTAAACTGAGACCAGGTCAATAAACAAACAGTTTATTAAAAGAATTATTGGAAATAATAAGCAAAATTTGAATAAAGCAAATCAATAAGCATACATCAATAAAATGATTTAATGATTATCAGGTTAGAACTAGTGAAAAGAGTCACTTAATTATGTTATTTAGCAGTAGCTTGTGTGTACAGTATAATAGAGAAACAGAAACGTTTGTTATTTAAATTCTCAGCATAGCTGGCAAGAATCAGGTCAGCTAATAATCCTGGCAATCCATAAGAAAATGATATTATTACCAGATTCCTGATTGACCCAGTGTTATTGTCGACAGATAAGACCAAGTTAACAGGAATTACCTAACAAACACATTTGTGACTATAAAGGGCAAACCATAATTGATTAACTCACCTGATTCAATAAGAAAACTTTGAATATAAATGTAAAGAGCATAAATCATATTAACACAACTGTTTCATGTGGGTTTATTTCATACTTATTATTGTTGGATTTTTTTACTGGGGCTCAGTGTAAAAAAACCCTCTTAGGTTACCCCTGGACCCTCTCTTGCCATTATCCTGACTTGTCTGTCTGGTCAGCTTAGCCTCCCATCTCCTCTGGACAGGGTGTGGTCATCATGCCTGCTCAGTGTGGCCCCTTTTTGCCTTGCCGTTTGCTTGTGTCCCCTTGTGTCAGGGTGCCAGGAATCAGACTGAGACGAGAAGTGCAAAAATAATCACACCTTTATTAATAACAAAAAAAATAATAAAAAATCCACCAGTCAAATAACAAGCCAGGAGTCAAAACCAGAGCTGGAGTCAGACGAACTATGTCAGGAGCCAAAGCGAATAGTCAGACGAGCTGGAATCAGGAACAAGGAAAACAGCAGAGTCAGGAACAAGCCAGGGATCAGGAACCAGGAAGGACATCAGACAGCCAGGTAATACACAGGGACTCTCACAAACAGGTCTGAGACAATGCAAAGGCAAAGCATACTGAACAGAGGCCCTTTAAATAATAAGTAATTACATCACAATTCTGAGACTGCATCCTGTCTCACACAGATGATGCACACCAGTCTGGCCATAAAAGGAAGTGCAAGAAATGAGCAGCATCCCCCACAATGCACCAAAGTCAGGAAGAGACTTGAGTAAAATGGCTGCCAGCAGCACATGGCAAACAAAACAGGAAAAAACCCTGACAGTACCCTCCCCTCAACGACCCCTCCCCCACGGGAGGACAAAAGGCTTATTGGGGAAACGGACATGGAAGGCACGGAGGGGGGTAGGGGCATGAACATCAGAGGAGGGAACCCAAGAACACTCCTCCGGACCGTAGCCCCTCCAGTGAACGAAATACTGTACACGTCCCCTGGACATACAAGAGTCAAAAATGCTGCTGACCTCATACTCCTCATGGTTGTCAACAAAGATAGGACGGGGACGAGGCAACACAGTGGTAAACCGATTACAAACCAATGGTTTCAAAAGGGAGACATGAAAAACATTGGAGATGCGCATTGCAGGAGGAAGGTCAAGAGCGTAGTCCACAGGATTGACCCGTCAGAGTATTAAAAAAGGACCAACATAACGGGGAGACAGTTTATTGGAAGGCACATGAAGGTTAAATTTGATGGAGGACAGCCAAACTCTCTCACCAACCTGGTAGGAAGGCGCGGGCAGACACCTACGATCAGCCTGGAACTTTTGGCACTGCATAGAACGATGAAGGCAATCCTGAATCTGCAACCATGTGAAACGGAGTTGCCGGAGATGCTCCTCCAAAGCTGGAATACCCTGAGACATGAATGAATCGGGCAACAAGGATGGTTGAAACCCATAATTCGCCATGAGCGGGGATAACTTGGAGGAAGCATTAATAGCACTATTACAAGCAAACTTTGCCCAAGGTAACAGTTCAGACCAATTATTGTGGTGATCTGAGACACAGCAACAGAAGAACTGTTCCAGAGCTTGATTAGACCATTCCGCAGCCCCATTGGATTGAGGGTGATATGCCGAGGAGAAGGAAAGTTGGATCCCCATTTGAGCACAAAAGGAACCAAAAAATCTGGAGACAAACTGGCTACCCCGGTCTGACACTATCTCCTTGGGTAACCCATGTAAACGGAAGACCTCCCGGGCAAAAATCGAAGCAAGCTCCTGAGCAGTAGGCAACTTCATCAAGGGAATGCAATGTGACATTTTAGAAAAACGGTCAACCACCATAAGGATAACAGTATTGCCATTGGAAACAGGGAGCTTGACAATGAAGTCCATGGAAAGATGTGTCCAAGGACATTCACCTTTAGCAAATAGGTTGAAGAAGACCCACAGAAAGACGTTGAGGAGTCTTATTCTGTGCACAAACTGAGCAGGAGGCAACATATGCAGCAACATCAGAACGAAGACCTGGCTACCAGAATTATCGAGTGACAGACCAAATAATTTGGTTCTTGCCTGGGTGACCTGTGGCTTTAGGATAGTGGTAAGTGTGCAAAAGTTTTCGAAGATTCTAGGGAACAAAACACTTACCACTAGGTTTCTCAGGAGGTGCATTGGTTTGTGCAGCCAGGATCTCCTCCCCCAAGGGAGAAGTCAAATTATTATGTATGGTAGCTAAAATATGGTCAGGAGGTATAACAGGAGTAGGTACAGACTCCTCCTTGGACAGAGGCGAAAATTGTCGAGAGAGGGCATCAGCCCTAACATTCTTACTACCAGGCAGGTAGGAGACCACAAAATTAAACCGAGACAAAAATAGCGCCCATCTGGCCTGTCGGGGCGACAAACGTTTTGCTTCAGATAGATAAGTTAAATTCTTGTGGTCAGTAAGAATGAGCACTGGCATGCTAGTACCCTCGAGAAGATGCCTCCATTCATTGAGTGCCAAAATTATGGCCAGTAATTCCCTGTCGCCAGTTTCATAATTGCACTCCGCTGGAGACAATTTCTTAGAGAAGAAACCACACGGATGCAAGGGACCACCAGGCGTAGGACGTTGAGACAAGAGGGCACCTACTCCAGTCTCAGACGCATCGACCTCTAGAACGAAAGGCAGGACAGGGTTAGGATGAGCCATAACTGGAGCGGCAGCAAAGGCAGTCTTAAGACTATCAAAGGCCTTAATGGCAGTAGGTGACCAATGGAGTGGATCATTTTCTTTACGGGTCATGTCTGTGATAGATTTGACCAAGGAAGAAAAGTTTTTAATAAACTTTCTATAGTAATTGGCGAACCCCCAAAAACATTGAATAGACCGAAGACCAACTGGGCGAGGCTACTGCAGAACTGCAGATAACTTGTCAGGATCCATGGAGAACCCAGCAATGGAGATAACATAACCTAGGAAGGTTACTTGAGTCTGATGGAACTCACATTTCTCGAGTTTACAAAACAGGCCGTTCTCACATAGTCTCTGAAGAACCCGTGTAACATCAGAACGATGAGCCTCAAGTGTGGGTGAGTGTATTAGGATGTCGTCTAAGTACGCCACAACACACTGTTGCAACATATCTCATAGGACATCATTAATAAATTCCTGGAAAACAGCAGGAGCATTACATAGGCCAAAGGGCATAACAAGATACTCATAATGCCCGCTCCTGGTGTTAAACCATTCGTGGCCCTCCTTGATCCTAACAAGATTGTACGCTCCTCTCAAATCAAGTTTAGTAAAGACTGTAGCTCCCTTGAGGCGGTCAAAGAGTTCCGTAATGAGCGGAATAGGGTAGGCATTCTTAATGGTAAGACGATTAAGAACCCTATAATCGATGCATGGACTTAACTCGGCACCCTTTTTTTTCACAAAGAAGAAGCCAGCCCCTGCAGGAGAGCAGGATTTACGGATGATCCCCCACAACAGAGCATCGGCAACGTACTCCTCCATAGCACAATTCTCTGCAACAGACAGAGGGTAAACCCGGCCCCGAGGAGGAATGGCTTCGGGTTGCAGGTCTATGGCACAATTGTAAGACTGGTTAGGAGGCAACGTACCGGCACGCACCTTGTCAAAAACGTCTAGGAACTCTCGGTACTCCTTTGGCAATTGAGATACCGAAGAAGTGCACAAGACTTTAACTGGTTTCCGAAGACAAGTGTAAATACATTGCGGGGACCACGACAAAATTTCGGACCTGCGCCAGTCGAGACTGGGATTGTGCTTTTGTAGCCAGGGATAACTCTGAACAACCTGAAAATGCGGAGAGTTTATCACCTGGAACTGGAGGGTTTCAAAATGGAGAGCCCCAATAGCCATGGACATTGGAGAAATTTTGTGAGTAACGAGTGTGGGCTGAAGGGGCCTGCCATCAATGGCCTCAATAGCAAGCGGAACATACCGAGGCAAAACAGGAATGAAGTGCTTTGATACAAAAGCACTGTCAGTGAAATAGCCCGCAGCACCGGAGTCAACAAGAGCCTCGGTGACTATAGAGGAGTCCACCCAGGAAAGGACAACCGTGACCAAAGGTTTCTCCTTAAGCTGTTCCGGGGACGAGGATAAACCACCCAAGGTCTGCCCCCGACAGGATCTTAGGTGTGAGCGTATGCCGTGTAGGACAAGACTTCAAAAGGTGACCCTGTAACCCACAATAGAGGCAGAGCCCCTCCCTCCTCCTAAAGGCCCTCTCCGCCGTGGAGAGACACGTGAATCCCAACTGCATTGGCTCAGCAGTACCTGGTGACTCGGGACCAGGAGGCATGGGAGGAGAGGGAGGCATGGGTGGGAACGAACACGTAGGAGACAATGGAACAGGAGGCTTCCACAATCACTCCTTGAAAGAGGGCCTCTCTCTGAGTCTGATGTCAATTAGGATAAAAAAAACACCAATGCCTCAAGATCCTCTGGTAAATCTCTGGCAGCAACTTCGTCTTTTATTGCATAAGAGAGCCCAAGAAAGAAGGCGGCAACAAGGGCTTCATTGTTCCAACCAACCTCTGCGGCAAGTGTACAGAACTCAATAGCATACTGAGCAACAGATCTTGTACCTTGCTGAATAGACATGAGTCATTTATCAGCAGAGGAGGAGCGAGCCGGAACATCAAATACCCTTCGAAAGGAGGCCACAAATTCAGGGTAATTTGAATTCACAGGTTTATTAGTCTCCCACAAGGGATTAGCCCAGACAAGAGCTGTGTCAGAGAGTAACGAGATGAGAAATCCCACCTTAGCTCTGTCAGAGGGAAACGCCTGAGGTAACATCTCAAAGTAAATGCCCACCTGGTTCAAAAACCCTCTGCACTGAATAGGATCGCCTCCATATTGCTCAGGTAGAGGTGCAGAACCGGACATGCTCCTGGTAGGACTAGGTGCAGCAGCGGAAACAGGAGCAGCCATAACTTGTGGGACACTTTGGTCCAAATGTGCAGTGCGAGTCAGCAGGGATTGCAGGGCTAGTGCAAATTGATCCAAGCGGTGATCCTGTTCAACCATCCTGAAAATGATGGCAGGTAAAGGTGGATTATTAGCACCATCAGGATTCATGGCCTTTGTGTAATGTCAGGGTACCAGGAATCAGACTGAGATGAGAAGTGCAAAAATAATCACACCTTTATTAATAACAAAAAAAATAATAAAAAGTCCACAAGTCAAATAACAAGCCAGGAGTCAAAACCAGAGCTGGTAGTCAGACGAGCTGAGTCAGCAGCCAAAGCGAATTGTCAGATGAGCCGGAATCAGGAACAAGGAAAACAGCAGAGTCAGGAACAAGCCAGGGATCAGGAAGGACATCGGACAGCCATGTAATACACAGGAACTCTGACAAACAGGTCTGAGACAATGCAAAGGCAAAGCATACTGAACAGAGGCCCTTTAAATAATAAGTGATGACATTACAATTCTGAGACTGCATTCTGTCTCACACAGATGATGCACACCAGTCTGGCCATAAAAGGAAGTGCAGGAAATGAGCAGCATCGCCCACAATGCACCATAGTTAGGAAGAGAGGTGAGTAAAATGGCTGCCAGCAACACATGGCAAACAAAACAGGAAAAATCCCTGACACCTTGTGGGTGAGTGTGTTGTTTATGGAACACTTTTAAATCCACCCCAACTGATAAGGTTAGGGTCACATAAATGATTGGCTAACGCTAATTACAGATTAATTAACATGTTTGTTAATGAGCTAAGATTTAGCAGTCAGAATATTTTTCCCTTGGAAGACACTCGTTGCTACAATGGACAAATATGTATTTTATAAATATGTTCTGAAAGACAAGTCATTATCTCTATTTGACCATTAACCAAGGTTGAACCTCACTAATGCTTATAGAAAAAGAGACTTACTGGAACCATGTTTGAATAACATGGGAATATTTGTGGATATTTATACCAATAATATAATGATAGGAATCATGCAGCTATGTTGGGACCTTGAATATCATAATAACTAAATATGAATTATTTTGTTAAAGTACAAAAACTTCACTGTAAGCAATTATATACTGAAGAGCAACACTAGTTAATAGCTACATGTTAATACTTATTAATAATTAATATGAATATGTGTATATAAACATTAATATGTAAGTAAATACACATGATCAATTGTATGCCTATATAATAAAGCATAGACTCTTGTGATTAATATGCAATATCAAAATGGTGATTTTTTCCAGACAATTGTCCTGAGAGGGCCAATTTATCAACCCCTGAATGCAGCCATATGCAGTTGTTTCCGCGTGAGCCTTCAGGTTCGCCGGAAACAGGAGTTAAGAAGCAGCGTTCTTAAGAACGCTGCTCCCTAACTCGTCCACCACCTCTAAGGCGGCGGACAGCAATCAGCCCAATCGGATACGATCGGGTTGATTGACACCCCCTGCTAGCGGCTGATTGGCCGTGAATCTGCAGGGGGTGGCATTGCACGAGCATTTCACGAGAAATACTTGTGCAATGATAAATGCAGATAGCGTATGCTGATGGCATTTATCGATGTCCGCCCACACAATGATAATTCGGCCCCTATGTCTAAATCACGAAGGAAAAATATTGGGTTTCACATCACTTTAAGTGCCAATACATGAAATCTCACACGTAGTGTGAGATTACATATACGGCGCAGGCTTCAGCGCAAGCGTTGCAACCCGCACCACCCGTACTTTTATCTCGCACATCGGGGTATCCAATAAACCCAGCCGGCAGTTCATAAAGTGCCGTAAGTCTGATAAACTAGCGATGTCCAGAAATTAACATAAATACACATCTCTGGAGCCGCTAGTGATTTACGTCACTTAAGAAACTGCCGGCGCCTAAGAAAAATAAAAAAAATCTCCCATAAAAGTCTAACCGCCTCTCAAAAATAAGCCCGACACATAAAACCCCTATATCTGCCATCAAACCCACATCGGAACTAATAAAAGTATTAACCCCTAAACCGACAACCCTCCCACAACACAATATGCCTAATTAAATTATTAACCCCTATATCCGCCATCAAACCCACAGCGCAATAAACCTATTAAAGTATTAACTTCTAATCCGCCATTAACCCACAACGCAATAAACCTATTAAAACTATTAACCCCTAAACCGCCATCCCCACAATGCAAATAAATAAATTACGAAGCCCCCTAACCTAACACCCCCTAACCTAGCACCCCCTAAATGAACCCAAATTACCTAAATTAGAAGATACTAAAGTTACTAACTATTAAAATAAAAAACCTAACATTACTTTAAAAATAAAAAAAACTAAGTTAAAATTAATCTAAAATTACGGCAAATAAAAAAATCTAATATTACAGAAAATAATAAACAAATTATCAAGAATTAAACAATTAAACCTAATCCCTATGAAAATAAAAAAGTCCCCCAAAATAAAAACACCCCCTAATCTAATCCTAAACTACCATTTGCATTGTGGGGGATGGCGGTTTAGGGGTTAATAGTTTTAGTAGGTAGTTTGTGCTGTGGGCTTTGGTGGTTTAGGGGTTAATAGATTTAATAGGTTTATTGCGTTGAGGGTTAATGGCGGATTAGGGGTTAATAGTTTTAATAGGTTTATTGCATTGTGGGTTAATGGTGGATTAGGGGTTAATAGTTTTATTCGGTTGTTTGTGATTTTGGGGTTGGCGGATTTAGGGGTTAATACTTTATTTTTAGTTGCGGTTTTGGTTTGATGGTGGATATAGGGGTTAATACACTTTATTAGTTATTGTGGTGGGGGATTGCAGTTGACAGATAGCTAGATATTGCGCATGCGTTAGGTTTTAGTTTATTTTTGCAGGCAGTTTTGGGAGTTACGGTGCTCCCATACTCAGCGCAAGACTTGCTGTGGCTGCCTTTGTTTGGCGAGGTGAAAAAGGTGTAAAACTTCTCCATTTTCGCCACGTAAGTCCTTGCGCTGAATATTGGATACCGATTTGCGACGCAGTCCCATGTTAGCTTATGGGAGTAAAAAATTGCGGGTGAAGAGTGAAATATACCGCGTAAAAACCGGCGTCGCCCGCAAAAACCAGCGACGCCGGTTTTTACACGGTATATTTCACTCTTCACCCGCAATTTTTACTCCCATAAGCTAACATGGGACTGCGTCGCAAATCGGTATCCAATATTCAGCGCAAGGACTTACGTGGCGAAATGTAATGGGGCCCATGAAAATGAAAAATTATTGATAAGTGGCTAAAACAATTACTACTGCAGCAACTGCAGTAATGTGCTTGAAACACATGTAAGTGTAAATGTCTATAAGGGTAGAATATTTGCATGTCTATTTTATTATAGAAAAGTAGTTTCGCTACATAAAATGAAGGGTGTGTCTGAAACCAAACAGTCAGAATGAGAGGCTGACCTTTGGCATTTGTCACCTAAACCTATGCCAAGCCAAGTGGAAATTCTAAAGACCCTATTGCCCCTGTGAAGTACGTTGTTTAGTGATCATGTCCTGCTATTTTTATTTTATTTTTTATCCCCATTAATTTTTCTTTTACGTTTTCAACTTTCTAATTTGTGCAGATAGCAGAGTGGCTTGTTTAATAGAGGGCATCTTTTGTTGTATTTGTTTATTTTATACGTTTTTTGATAACATTTTGGTGATGCCGACATCCTTGATAGTAGAACTGTCTATGCAGCAAGTAGTGAGGGGTTAGCGAGATAGATGAGGTTCTCTTGAATATAGTGAAGCTAAAAGACGGGTAGACGTCTCTTTAAATTTTGCAAGTTTCAAGTTGAGATGTTGTGGCAAGTATTTTATGTGAGATATAGGGGTTACACTATTTTTAACTTTTACGCTATGTTTCTATAATAATATGTGAGATCTATTGTGGGAAACCCTAAATTGTCAAAGAAAAGTGGGTGATGGATTACTGTAACAAGGGGAACACCTATATATGGGGGAAAAATGAGCAGTATGCTAAAGTGACAAGGACATTAGTTCTAATACTGTCACTCTTTTGAGAAAATGAATTGACCTCTACTCTATGTAATAAGATTGCTGTCAAAAAGGCAAGTGTGTGTGATTCTTTATCAATGTACATACATTTTGAAAGTACAATTTTGTTTTTTGGAAGTACAATCTTCTTAATTGGAAGTAAAGTTTTCTTTTTGTGGAAATACAAATCAATTTTTTCTTTTGAAAGTACTTTTTTTGTTGGAATTACGCTTTCAACGTGTGAAAAAACTGTTTAAGCGGATTGTGCAATTTTAACTGAGGACAGCGTACTGCGAGGCTGGGCAGACAAGATTTAATTTATGCTAAAATTTGCCTTTGTAAGATACTTTTAAGGATCTTGCAGTACTGACAATACTTCTTAGATAATGGGGCCTATTTACTATGGTGCGTGCGGACATGATCCAATATAGTCAAAATGGACCATTAGTTAAAGGGACATAAAACAAGTTGGGATAGAGACAAAATATAATAATATGTACTTGAATTACTTTACCTAAAAATTTATACTGCAGTGCCTCGCCATTAACCCTTTCTTTCTAGTTTCTGAATGTTATAGCTCTAGCTCCCCCCACACATTTCCTTCTATGGCTGTATCTATATCTATTGTTGTTTTGGTAGAATGCAAAAGAGCATAGGGATTATCTGCTGGAGCATGCCAAGAAGCTGTGAACTCAGTTAAAATACAATGCCTGTGTCTAAACACTGATAAGGGTTGGCTGCTCCAGGCCGCTTAGCTATGTAATTCATTTTGCTTATTTTTGAAAATTATTTAAAATACTTGCCAGCAATGTTGAAACAATTTATTTATGCAAACTATTTTTAATTAATTAGCCCTTTTAATATATGCACAAATGAACCTGTTTGATGTCCCTTTAAACAACATCTAAATAATAGAGAATGTGTGTTCTAAAGTCAAACTATTTGTAAACAAACAATGCACATGCCAACTTCAGAATAACATATTATAATGAGACCGATCACATTAACTTTAGATTAGTACATTGATTATGTGCTGCTGTTGTAAGGAGTTCTGTTTCCTGTAATTTATGTTACCAAAAACAAAAACAAAAAATCTATTTCTTCCATAACTCAAAATTATCTTTGCCTTTTCCCGCTAAATTAATTGTATAGCTAAACTATGGGGCCTATTTATCATGATGTGAGCGGACATGATCCGATATTGTGGATCATGTCCGCTGCACATCGATAAATGCCGACAGCATACGCTCTCGGCATTTATCATTGCACCAGCAGTTTTTGTGAACTGCTGGGGCAATGCCGCCCCCTGCAGATTTGCGTCCAATAGGCCGCTAGCAGGGGGTGTCAATCAACCGGATTGTATTCGATCGGGTTGATTTCCAGCGATGTCTGTCCGCTGCCTCAGAGCAGACGGACCGCTGCTTCATAACTTGTGTTTCTGGCGAGCCTGAAGACTCGCCAGAAACACGGGGCATCAAGCTCCATTTGGAGCTTGATAATTCGGCCCCTATGAGTCCTAATTTTTTATTTTACTTCAGTCAATGTTTGGAAGAAATGCTATTGTAAAATACAAATAAATGTTTTGGCTACTTGGATTAAGTTTATTATTCTCAGAAATCTATAATCATAAGAGACTGTACTATTAAACTTGTGAAAGCTCCATTTATATATTTTTTCCACAAGTGGGTAAATATGTTACATGCAATTTCAATAGTTCAACTTTGCTCTTACGCAGGAGTTGGAAACAAGCATCATGGCCTGCCATTTTGGAATGTTTATCCAGGTTTCCTCTACCACCTTGTTTCTTAGCCTGTGACACAGGTGTCCTGGGGGCACATTAATCACTGGCAAGGGGTACTCAAGCAAGCTGTTGGCCTTTTTTATTGTTTGCACTGATGCAACTAATGTAAACATCTAATGTATCACAGAGTAGTGTTTTCAGTTGTACTCTTAAAGGGATAGGAAAGTCAAAATTAAACTTGCATGATTCAGATAGAGTATGTCATTTTAAGACTTCAATTTACAAATGTGCTTCGTTCTCTTGGTATCCCTTGTTGAAAAAGAATACGCACATATCCTACACTAGTGAGAGCTTGCTGCTGATTGGTGCCTGCACACATTTGTCTCTTGTGATTGGCTACCTAGTTGTGTTCAGCTTCCTGCCAGTAGTGCAATGCTGCTCCTTCAGCAAAGGATAAAAAAGAGAATGAAGCAAATTTGATAAAAGAAGAAAAAATTTAAAGTTGTTTTAAATTGTATGTTCTAGCTAAATCATGAAAGACAATTTTGGGGTTTTCTATCCCTTTAAGCACCCTTAATAGGCCAGTATTACCCTGGCTGGTCAGCTGCTCACGGGCTGTTTTTAGGGGTTGGCGAGCAGGGCAGTTGCCCAGGGCACCAAAGCCCATTCCGCTAGATTTGGAGTTTTGTCGGTAACGACCCGAAAAACTAACGCCGGCTTTTTTCTGGCCGCACCATAAAAATAACTCTGGTATTGAGAGTCCACATAAAGGCTGCGTTAGGCTCCAAAAAAGGAGCGTAGAGCATTTTTAACGCAGCTTCAACTCTCAATACCAGAGTTGCTTACGCAAGCGGCCAGCCTCAAAAACGTGCTCGTGCACGATTCCCCCATAGGAAACAATGGGGCTGTTTGAGCTGAAAAAAAACCTAACACCTGCAAAAAAGCCGCGTTCAGCTCTTAACGCAGCCCCATTGTTTGCTATGGGGAAACACTTCCTACGTCTGCACCTAACACCCTAACATGTACCCCGAGTCTAAACACCCCTAACCTTACACTTATTAACCCCTAATCTGCCGCCCCCGCTATCGCTGACACATGCATTTTATTTTTAACCCCTAATCTGCCGCTCCGTAAACCGCCGCTACTTACATTATCCCTATGTACCCCTAATCTGCTGTCCCTAACACCGCCGACCCCTATATTATATTTATTAACCCTTAATCTGCCTCCCACAATGTCGCCTCCACCTGCCTACACTTATTAACCCCTAATCTGCCAAGCGGACCTGAGCGCTACTATAATAAAGTTATTAACCCCTAATCCGCCTCACTAACCCTATAATAAATAGTATTAACCCCTAATCTGACCTCCCTAACATCGCCGACACCTAACTTCAATTATTAACCCTTAATCTGCCGACTGGAGCTCACCGCTACTCTAATAAATGTATTAACCCCTAAAGCTAAATCTAACCCTAACACTAACACCCCCCTAAGTTAAAAATAATTTTAATCTAACGAAATTAATTAACTCTTATTAAATAAATTATTCCTATTTAAAGCTAAATACTTACCTGTAAAATAAATCCTAATATAGCTACAATATAAATTATAATTATATTATAGCTATTTTAGGATTAATATTTATTTTACAGGTAACTTTGTATTTATTTTAACCAGGTACAATAGCTATTAAATAGTTAAGAACTATTTAATAGCTAAAATAGTTAAAATAATTACAAATTTACCTGTAAAAGAAATCCTAACCTAAGTTACAATTAAACCTAACACTAGACTATCAATAAATTAATTAAATAAACTACCTACAATTACCTACAATTAACCTAACACTACACTATCAATAAATTAATTAAATACAATTGCTACAAATAAATACAATTAAATAAACTAGCTAAAGTACAAAAAATAAAAAAGAACTAAGTTCCAAAAAATGAAAAAATATTTACAAACATAAGAAAAATATTACAACAATTTTAAACTAATTACACCTACTCTAAGCCCCCTAATAAAATAACAAAGCCCCCCAAAATAAAAAAAATGCCCTACCCTATTCTAAATTACTAAAGTTCAAAGCTCTTTTACATTACCAGCCCTGAACAGGGCCCTTTGCGGGGCATGCCCCAAGAAATACAGCTCTTTTGCCTGTAAAAAAAAAACATACAATACCCAAGCCCCCCAACATTACAACCCACCACCCACATACCCCTAATCTAACCCAAACCCCCCTTAAATAAACCTAACACTAAGCCCCTGAAGATCATCCTACCTTGTCTTCACCTCACCGGGTATCACACCGATCCGTCCAGAAGAGCTCCTCCGATGTCCTGATCCAAGCCCAAGCGGGGGGCTGAAGAGGTCCATGATCCGGCTGAAGTCTTCATCCAAGCGGGGCAGAAGAGGTCTTCCATCCGATTGAAGTCTTCATCCAAGCGGCATCCATCCGGAGCGAAGCGGCAGCATCCTGAAGACCTCCACCGCGGAACATCCATCCTGGCCGACGACTGAACGACGAATGACGGTTCCTTTAAATGACGTCATCCAAGATGGCGTCCCTCGAATTCCGATTGGCTGATAGGATTCTATCAGCCAATCGGAATTAAGGTAGGAATATTCTGATTGGCTGATGGAATCAGCCAATCAGAATCAAGTTCAATCCGATTGTTCCGAGCTCAATTGATTGAGCTTCCGAGCTCAATCTGATTGGCTGATCGGATCAGCCAATCGGATTGAACTTGATTCTGATTGGCTGATTCCATCAGCCAATCAGAATATTCCTACCTTAATTCCGATTGGCTGATAGAATCCTATCAGCCAATCGGAATTCGAGGGACGCCATCTTGGATGACGTCATTTAAAGGAACCGTCATTCGTCGTTCAGTCGTCGGCCAGGATGGATGTTCCGCGGTGGAGGTCTTCAGGATGCTGCCGCTTCGCTCCAGATGGATGCCGCTTGGATGAAGACTTCAATCGGATGGAAGACCTCTTCTGCCCCGCTTGGATGAAGACTTCAGCCGGATCATGGACCTCTTCAGCCCCCCGCTTGGGCTTGGATCAGGACATCGGAGGAGCTCTTCTGGACGGATCGGTGTGATACCCGGTGAGGTGAAGACAAGGTAGGATGATCTTCAGGGGCTTAGTGTTAGGTTTATTTAAGGGGGGTTTGGGTTAGATTAGGGGTATGTGGGTGGTGGGTTGTAATGTTGGGGGGCTTGGGTATTGTATGTTTTTTTTTACAGGCAAAAGAGCTGTATTTCTTGGGGCATGCCCCGCAAAGGGCCCTGTTCAGGGCTGGTAAGGTAAAAGAGCTTTGAACTTTAGTAATTTAGAATAGGGTAGGGCATTTTTTTATTTTGGGGGGCTTTGTTATTTTATTAGGGGGCTTAGAGTAGGTGTAATTAGTTTAAAATTGTTGTAATATTTTTCTTTTGTTTGTAAATATTTTTTTATTTTTTGTAACTTAGTTCTTTTTTATTTTTTGTACTTTAGCTAGTTTATTTAATTGTATTTATTTGTAGGAATTGTATTTAATTAATTTATTGATAGTGTAGTGTTAGGTTAATTGTAGGTAATTGTAGGTAGTTTATTTAATTAATTTATTGATAGTCTAGTGTTAGGTTTAATTGTAACTTAGGTTAGGATTTCTTTTACAGGTAAATTTGTAATTATTTTAACTATTTTAGCTATTAAATAGTTCTTAACTATTTAATAGCTATTGTACCTGGTTAAAATAAATACAAAGTTACCTGTAAAATAAATATTAATCCTAAAATAGCTATAATATAATTATAATTTATATTGTAGCTATATTAGGATTTATTTTACAGGTAAGTATTTAGCTTTAAATAGGAATAATTTATTTAATAAGAGTTAATTAATTTCGTTAGATTTAAATTATATTTAACTTAGGGGGGTGTTAGTGTTAGGGTTAGACTTAGCTTTAAGGGTTAATACATTTATTAGAATAGCGGTGAGCTCCGGTCAGCAGATTAGGGGTTAATAATTGAAGCTAGGTGTCGGCGATGTTAGGGAGGGCAGATTAGGGGTTAATACTATTTATTATAGGGTTAGTGAGGCGGATTAGGGGTTAATAACTTTATTATAGTAGCGCTCAGGTCCGGTCGGCAGATTAGGGGTTAATAAGTGTAGGCAGGTGGAGGCGACGTTGAGGGGGGCAGATTAGGGGTTAATAAATATAATATAGGGGTCGGCGGTGTTAGGGGCAGCAGATTAGGGGTACATAAGGATAACGTAGGTGGCGGCGCTTTGCGGTCGGCAGATTAGGGGTTAATAAGTGTAGGTAGGTGGAGGCGACGTTGTGGGGGGCAGGTTAGGGGTTAATAAATATAATACAGGGGTCGGCGGTGTTAGGGGCGGCAGATTAGGGGTACATAAGGATAACGTAGGTGGCGGTCGGCAGATTAGGGGTTAAAAAAAATTATTCGAGTGTCGGCGATGTGGGGGGACCTCGGTTTAGGGGTACATAGGTAGTTTATGGGTGTTAGTGTACTTTAGAGTACAGTAGTTAAGAGCTTTATGAACCGGCGTTAGCCCAGAAAGCTCTTAACTACTGACTTTTTTCCTGCGGCTGGAGTTTTGTCGTTAGATGTCTAACGCTCACTTCAGAAACGACTCTAAATACCGGAGTTAGAAAGATCCCATTGAAAAGATAGGATACGCAATTTACGTAAGGGGATCTGCGGTATGGAAAAGTCGCGGCTGAAAAGTGAGCGTTAGACCCTATTTTGAGTGACTCCAAATACCGGCGGTAGCCTAAAACCAGCATTAGGAGCCTCTAACGCTGGTTTTCACGGCTAACGCCAAACTCCAAATCTAGGTGATTGTTCCCTTATTGCGGGCAGTTTACATTTTTCTGTGCAGAGCTTGTTTGCCACCTAGCCATATATTATGTAATATAATGTATATCTACCCAAACTGTTTTGGGTATTATCCAAAGGAGCTCGGCTATACACAATTTAGCAATACCTTCCTGCAGTGTTATGTGAGAGCCCTGTGTACACTGAAGGTAGGTGTTGTGCAAGGAAAGTATATGCAGAGTATGGTGCAGTGCCTCAGATTGAGTCACATATATACCTCATTGGAGTATAGAAGTTAGAAAGTTGTTTAAAATTTCATGCCCTATCTGAGTAAATTTTTTTAGGTTTCATGTCCCTTTAAGCTAAATACATAGATGCTCATTGCCAAGGCAAAATCATCTTTGAATTTCAGAGGATATTTCCTAGCATTTGGTTAGTAGGCATTCCTTCCATTAACATACAGCATATCCTGCACATCGAACAAGAACCGCTGGCAACGTTGAAAAGGGATAATTACAAGTGTGATACTTGGGAAACATACTTTAAAATATTTGCATGTTTGTATTATTAAAGTACTCTAGCTGGATAGAACTAGATACATTACCTACAAGAACAAGGGCTGGCCGTATGTTTTATGGAACATTGGTTGGAGTGTTTCACTAAAAGCTCATTCAAGCATGTAGAATTAACCCCCCCCCCCCCAAAAAAAAAAACAACAACAAAAAAACTCTATTTCCTTTGGGGATTATTTTATGGCTGAGACCAATGCTGAAAAAGGTGTCTCATTTTAATTTTAATTATATTTTTTTTTCCTTTTGTGCACATGTCAGAGTGGACTGTGTTTTGAAACAAACGTGTTAGTGCCAAGAAAGACTTTGCAAAATATAGGATCATGATCACTATTAGTCTCTGTCTCTTTCTTTCATGCTTTAAATACATTTGATACAATTGCATCGGAATTAATTTATATTGGCCTGGAACTAGATCAGTAAATAAGGAAAACATTGCTCCCGTGGTATCTGCTGCCAGATACAATGCACTGGGCATCTACTACCAGAGCTCAGCCTGCCCCTGACATCAAGGGGGGGGGGGGCTGCTTTATTTGTGAGTCTGCACTTACTGTAGAATTATTCTGATAACTAATAATCTTTACTAGGAGGCGCCATCTTGTTTATGTCTTTTTGTACAAATTTATTTTTTGATATTTTCATCTTTGGATGGGAGTGTTGCCTATAGGAGTAATATCCAAATTGTTACTGAGCCAGAAAAGGTGGTTATTTGGTTTTGTACATTTAAAGGGACACTGTACACTAGAGTTGTCTTTGCATAAATCTTTTGTAGATGATCTATTTATATAGCCCATTTGGGAGTGTTTTTTGTAACAATGTATAGTTATGCTTATTTTTTAATAACATTGTGCTGATTTTTAGTCTTCTAACCAAGCTCTGAAGTATCAGATGTAGACTCTAGTCTACAGACTTTTGCTTGCTCCTGTTTATGTAATGGGTCTTTTCATATGCAGGGGAGAGGTGGTCTGCTCTTCCTGCTTTCTCAGCCCATTTCAGTGGGTGTCCAAGCCTAACCTCATCAACAGTGCTAAACTGGGAGTTTCCAAGTAATTTTTAAAAAGGTTTTGTAATGGACTTTTGGATCAGTAACTGTGCATATTCTCCTTCATAGTAGTGTCTATTGCATGCAGTAATATTAAATTTGGTGTATACTGTCCCTGTAATATATATATTAGACATGTGCGGTTCGTTTCGGATTAATTCGGAAATTCGGTAAATTCGGTAAATTCGGAGATTCGGATCGATTCGGATTTCCGAATTAAAATACTTCCGAATCTACCGAATGAATCCGAAATAGCTGCCGTATCTCCGAATAAATCCGAATTAGCTCGTTAAGATTCAGCATTTCCCCATAGGAAACAATGGGAGTTTCGGCTGAAGAAAAACTAACACCGCAGCCCCATTGTTTCCTATGGGGAAACACTAAGTCTGCACCTAACACCATAACATGTACCCCGAGTCTCTAAACACCCCTAATCTGACACTTATTAACCCCTAATCTGCTGCCTCCGCTATCGCTGACACCTGCATTATTTTATTAACCCCTAATCTGCCGACCGAATATCGCCGCCGCCTACATTATAACTATTAACCCCTAATCTGCTGTCCCTAACACCGCCGACCCCTACATTATAGTTATTAACCCCTAATCTGCCTCCCCCAACGTCGCCGCAATCTAACTATAAGTATTAACCCCTAATCTGCCGACCCGATATCGCCGCCGCCTACATTATAGCTATTAACCCCTAATCTGCTGTCCCTAACACTGCCGACCCCTACATTATAGTTATTAACCCCTAATCTGCCTCCCCCAACGTCGCCGCAATCTAACTATAAGTATTAACCCCTAATCTGCCGACCCGATATCGCCGCCGCCTACATTATAGCTATTAACCCCTAATCTGCTGTCCCTAACACCGCCGACCCCTACATTATAGTTATTAACCCCTAATCTGCCTCCCCCCAACGTCGCCGCAATCTAACTACAAGTATTAACCCCTAATCTGCCGACCCGATATCGCCGCCGCCTACATTATAGCTATTAACCCCTAATCTGCTGTCCCTAACACCGCCGACCCCAACATTATAGTTATTAACCCCTAATCTGCCTCCCCCAACGTCGCCGCAATCTAACTATAAGTATTAACCCCTAATCTGCCGACCCGATATCGCCGCCGCCTACATTATAGCTATTAACCCCTAATCTGCTGTCCCTAACACCGCCGACCCCTACATTATAGTTATTAACCCCTAATCTGCCTCCCCCCAATGTCGCCGCAATCTAACTACAAGTATTAACCCCTAATCTGCCGACCCGATATCGCCGCCGCCTACATTATAGCTATTAACCCCTAATCTGCTGTCCCTAACACCGCCGACCCCTACATTATAGTTATTAACCCCTAATCTGCCTCCCCCAACGTCGCCGCAATCTAACTACAAGTATTAACCCCTAATCTGCCGACCCGATATCGCCGCCGCCTACATTATAGCTATTAACCCCTAATCTGCTGTCCCTAACACCGCCGACCCCTACATTATAGTTATTAACCCCTAATCTGCCTCCCCCAACGTCGCCGCAATCTAACTACAAGTATTAACCCCTAATCTGCCGACCCGATATCGCCGCCGCCTACATTATAGCTATTAACCCCTAATCTGCTGTCCCTAACACCGCCGACCCCTACATTATAGTTATTAACCCCTAATCTGCCTCCCCCCAACGTCGCCGCAATCTAACTACAAGTATTAACCCCTAATCTGCCGACCGCAAATCGCCGCCACTATAATAAATGTATTAACCCCTAAACCGCCGCACTCCCGCCTCGCAAACACTATAATACATTTTATTAACCCCTAATCTGCCCTCCCTAACATCGCCGCCACCTACCTACAATTATTAACCCCTAATCTCCCGCCCCCATCGTCGCCGCTACTATAATAAGGTTATTAACCCCTAAACCTAAGTCTAACCCTAACCCTAACACCCCCTAACTTAAATATAATTTAAATAAAACGAAATAAGTTTACTATAGTTAAATAAATGAATCCTATTTAAAACTAAAGACTTACCTGTAAAATAAACCCTAAGATAGCTGCAATATAACTAATAGTTACATTGTAGCTATTTTAGGATTTATTTTTATTTTACAGGCAACTTTGTATTTATTTTAACTAGGTACAATAGTTATTAAATAGTTAATAACTATTTAATAACTACCTAGCTAAAATAAATACAAATTTACCTGTAAAATAAATCCTAACCTAAGTTACACTAACACCTAACACTACACTATCATTAAATTAACTAAATAAATGAATCATATTTAAAACAAAATACTTACCTGTAAAATAAACCCTAATATAGCTGCAATATAACTAATAGTTACATTGTAGCTATTTTAGCATTTATATTTATTTTACAGACAACTTTGTATTTATTTTAACTAGGTACAATAGCTATTAAATAGTTATTGACTAATTAATAGCTACCTAGTTAAAATAATTACAAAATTACCTGTAAAATAAATCCTAACCTAAGTTACAATTAAACCTAACACTACACTGTCATTAAATAAATTAACTACAAGTACCTACAATTATCTACAATTAAATAAACTAAAGTACAAAACCCACCCACTAAATTACAAAAAAAAACAAACACTAAATTACAAAAAATAAAAAAATATTAGAAGAATTTTAAACTAATTACACCTAATCTAAGCCCCCTAATAAAATAACAAAGCCCCCCAAAATAAAAAAAAATGCCCTACCCTATACTAAATTACAAAAGTTAACAGCTCTATTACCTTACCAGCCCTGAACAGGGCCCTTTGCGGGGCATGCCCCAAAGAAAACAGCTCTTTTGCCTGTAAAAAAAAAACACAATCCCCCCCCCACATTACAACCCACCACCCACATACCCCTACTCTAACCCAAACCCCCCTTAAATAAACCTAACACTACCCCCCTGAAGATCTCCCTACCTTGAGTCGTGTTCACCCAGCCGGGCCGAAGTCTTCATCCAATGGGGCAGAAGAGGACATCCAGACCGGCAGAAGTCTTCATCCAAGCGGGGCAAGAAGAGGTCTTCCATCCATCATACAAGTACCAAAATACAAACAAACACTAAATTACCAAAAATAATAAAATATTACAATAATTTTAAACTAATTACACCTAATCTAAGCCCCCTACTAGCTATTAATATAGCTTCAATATAACTAATAGTTACATTGTAGCTATTTTAGGATTTATATGTATTTTACAGGCAACTTTGTATTTATTTTAACTAGGTACAATAGCTATTAAATAGTTAATAACTATTTAATAACTACCTAGCTAAAATAAATACAAATTTACCTGTAAAATAAATCATAACCTAAGTTACAATTACACCTAACACTACACTATCATTAAATTAACTAAATAAATGAATCCTATATAAAACTAAAGACTTACCTGTAAAATAAACCCTAATATAGCTGCAATATAACTAATAGTTACATTGTAGCTATTTTAGCATTTATATTTATTGTACAGGCAACTTTGTATTCATTTTAACTAGGTTCAATAGCTATTAAATAGATATTGACTATTTAATAGCTACCTAGTTAAAATAATTACAAAATTACCTGTAAAATAAATCCTAACCTAAGTTACAATTAAACCTAACACTACACTATCATTAAATAAATTAACTACAAGTACCTACAATTAAATGCAATTAAAAAAACTAAACTAAAGTACAAACCCCCCCCACTAAATTACAAAAAATAAAAAAATATTACAAGAATTTTAAACTAATTACACCTAATCTAAGCCCCCTAATAAAATAACAAAGCCCCCCAAAATAAAAAAAATGCCCTAACCTATACTAAATTACAAAAGTTAACAGCTCTATTACCTTACCAGCCCTGAACAGGGCCCTTTGCGGGGCATGCCCCAAAGAAAACAGCTCTTTTGCCTGTAAAAAAAAAACACAATCCCTCCCCCCACATTACAACCCACCACCCACATACCCCTACTCTAACCCAAACTCCCCTTAAATAAACCTAACACTACCCCCCTGAAGATCTCCCTACCTTGAGTCGTGTTCACCCAGCCGGGCCGAAGTCTTCATCCGATGGGGCAGAAGAGGACATCCAGACCGGCAGAAGTCTTCATCCAAGCGGGGCAAGAAGAGGTCTTCCATCCATCAGAAAAGTACAAAAAAACAAACAAACACTAAATTAGCAAAAATAATAAAATATTACAATAATTTTAAACTAATTACACCTAATCTAAGCCCCCTACTAGCTATTAATATAGCTACAATATAACTAATAGTTACATTGTAGCTATTTTAGGATTTATATTTATTTTACAGGCAACTTTGTATTTATTTTAACTAGGTACAATAGCTATTAAATAGTTAATAACTACCTAGCTAAAATAAATACAAATTTACCTGTAAAATAAACCCTAACCTAAGTTACAATTACACCTAACACTACACTGTCATTAAATTAACTAAATAAATTAATCCTATATAAAACTAAATACTTACCTGTAAAATAAACCCTAATATAGCTACAATATAACTAATAGTTACATTGTAGCTATTTTAGCATTTATATTTATTTTACAGGCAACTTTGTATTTATTTTAACTAGGTACAATAGCTATTAAATAGTTATTGACTAATTAATAGCTACCTAGTTAAAATAATTACAAAATTACCTGTAAAATAAATCCTAACCTAAGTTACTATTAAACCTAACTCTACACTATCATTAAATAAATTAACTACAAGTACCTACAATTAAATACAATGAAATAAACTAAACTAAAGTACAAAAAAAACAAACACTAAATTACAAAAAATAAAAAAAATTACAAGAATTTTAAACTAATTACACCTAATCTAAGCCCCCTAATAAAATAACAAAGCCCCCCAAAATAAAAAAATGCCCTACCCTATACTAAATTACAAAAGTAATCAGCTCTATTACCTTACCAGCCCTGAACAGGGCCTTTTGCGGGGGCATGCCCCAAAGAAAACAGCTCTTTTGCCTGTAAAAAAAAACACAATACCCCCCCCCACATTACAACCCACCACCCACATACCCCTACTCTAACCCAAACCCCCCTTAAATAAACCTAACACTACCCCCCTGAAGATCTCTCTACCGTGTCTTCACCCAGCGGGTCGAAGTCTTCATCCGATGGGGCAGAAGAGGACATCCAGACCGGCAGAAGTCTTCATCCAAGCGGGGCAAGAAGAGGTCTTCCATCCATCAGAAGTCTTGATCCAGGCGGCATCTTCTCTGTTCATCCATCCGGAGCGGAGCGGCAGCATCCTGAAGACATCCCACGCAGAGCATCCTCTTCTTTCTTGATCCGACGACTAGGTGACTGTACCTTTAAGTGACGTCATCCAAGATGGCGTCCCTTGAATTCCGATTGGCTGATAGGATTCTATCAGCCAATCGGAATTAAGGTAGGAAAAATCTGATTGGCTGATTTAATCAGCCAATCAGATTCAAGTTCAATCCGATTGGCTGATGGAATCAGCCAATCAGATTGACCTCGCATTCTATTGGCTGTTCCTCTTCTGCCCGGATTATTTTAACTAGGTAGCTATTAATTAGTCAATAACTATTTAATAGCTATTGTACCTAGTTAAAATAAATACAAAGTTGCCTGTAAAATAAATATAAATGCTAAAATAGCTACAATGTAACTATTAGTTATATTGTAGCTATATTAGGGTTTATTTTACAGGTAAGTATTTAGTTTTATATAGGATTAATTTATTTAGTTAATTTAATGACAGTGTAGTGTTAGGTGTAATTGTAACTTAGGTTAGGGTTTATTTTACAGGTAAATTTGTATTTATTTTAGCTAGGTAGTTATTAACTATTTAATAGCTATTGTACCTAGTTAAAATAAATACAAAGTTGCCTGTAAAATAAATATAAATCCTAAAATAGCTACAATGTAACTATTAGTTATATTGAAGCTATATTAATAGCTAGTAGGGGGCTTAGATTAGGTGTAATTAGTTTAAAATTATTGCAATATTTTATTATTTTTGCTAATTTAGTGTTTGTTTGTTTTTTTGTACTTTTCTGATGGATGGAAGACCTCTTCTTGCCCCGCTTGGATGAAGACTTCTGCCAGTCTGGATGTCCTCTTCTGCCCCATCGGATGAAGACTTCGGCCCGGCTGGGTGAACACGACTCAAGGTAGGGAGATCTTCAGGGGGGTAGTGTTAGGTTTATTTAAGGGGGGTTTGGGTTAGAGTAGGGGTATGTGGGTGGTGGGTTGTAATGTGGGGGGGGGGATTGTGTTTTTTTTTTACAGGCAAAAGAGCTGTTTTCTTTGGGGCATGCCCCGCAAAAGGCCCTGTTCAGGGCTGGTAAGGTAATAGAGCTGTTAACTTTTGTAATTTAGTATAGGGTAGGGCATTTTTTTTATTTTGGGGGGCTTTGTTATTTTATTAGGGGGCTTAGATTAGGTGTAATTAAATTAAAATTCTTGTAATATTTTTTTATTTTTTGTAATTTAGTGGGGGGGGGGGTTGTACTTTAGTTTAGTTTTTTAATTGTATTTAATTGTAGGTACTTGTAGTTAATTTATTTAATGATAGTGTAGTGTTAGGTTTAATTGTAACTTAGGTTAGGATTTATTTTACAGGTAATTTTGTAATTATTTTAACTAGGTAGCTATTAAACAGTAAATATCTATTTAATAGCTATTGTACCTAGTTAAAATAAATACAAAGTTGCCTGTACAATAAATATAAATGCTAAAATAGCTACAATGTAACTATTAGTTATATTGCAGCTATATTAGGGTTTATTTTACAGGTAAGTCTTTAGTTTTATATAGGATTCATTTATTTAGTTAATTTAATGATAGTGTAGTGTTAGGTGTAATTGTAACTTAGGTTATGATTTATTTTACAGGTAAATTTGTATTTATTTTAGCTAGGTAGTTATTAAATAGTTATTAACTATTTAATAGCTATTGTACCTAGTTAAAATAAATACAAAGTTGCCTGTAAAATAAATATAAATCCTAAAATAGCTACAATGTAACTATTAGTTATATTGAAGCTATATTAATAGCTAGTAGGGGGCTTAGATTAGGTGTAATTAGTTTAAAATTATTGTAATATTTTATTATTTTTTGTAATTTAGTGTTTGTTTGTATTTTGGTACTTGTATGATGGATGGAAGACCTCTTCTTGCCCCGCTTGGATGAAGACTTCTGCCGGTCTGGATGTCCTCTTCTGCCCCATCGGATGAAGACTTCGGCCCGGCTGGGTGAACACGACTCAAGGTAGGGAGATCTTCAGGGGGGTAGTGTTAGGTTTATTTAAGGGGGGTTTGGGTTAGAGTAGGGGTATGTGGGTGGTGGGTTGTAATGTGGGGGGGGGATTGTGTTTTTTTTTTTACAGGCAAAAGAGCTGTTTTCTTTGGGGCATGCCCCGCAAAGGGCCCTGTTCAGGGCTGGTAAGGTAATAGAGCTGTTAACTTTTGTAATTTAGTATAGGGTAGGGCATTTTTTTTATTTTGGGGGGCTTTGTTATTTTATTAGGGGGCTTAGATTAGGTGTAATTAGTTTAAAATTCTTGTAATATTTTTTTATTTTTTGTAATTTAGTGTTTGTTTTTTTTTGTAATTTAGTGGGGGGGTTTTGTACTTTAGTTTATTTAATTGTAGATAATTGTAGGTACTTGTAGTTAATTTATTTAATGACAGTGTAGTGTTAGGTTTAATTGTAACTTAGGTTAGGATTTATTTTACAGGTAATTTTGTAATTATTTTAACTAGGTAGCTATTAATTAGTCAATAACTATTTAATAGCTTTTGTACCTAGTTAAAATAAATACAAAGTTGCCTGTAAAATAAATATAAATGCTAAAATAGCTACAATGTAACTATTAGTTATATTGCAGCTATATTAGGGTTTATTTTCCAGGTAAGTATTTTGTTTTAAATAGGATTCATTTATTTAGTTAATTTAATGATAGTGTAGTGTTAGGTGTTAGTGTAACTTAGGTTAGGATTTATTTTACAGGTAAATTTGTATTTATTTTAGCTAGGTAGTTATTAAATAGTTAATAACTATTTAATAACTATTGTACCTAGTTAAAATAAATACAAACTTGCCTGTAAAATAAAAATAAATCCTAAAATAGCTACAATGTAACTATTAGTTATATTGCAGCTATCTTAGGGTTTATTTTACAGGTAAGTCTTTAGTTTTAAATAGGATTCATTTATTTAACTATAGTAAACTTATTTCGTTTTATTTAAATTATATTTAAGTTAGGGGGTGTTAGTGTTAGGGTTAGATTTAGGTTTAGGGGTTAATAACCTTATTATAGTAGCGGCGACGATGGGGGCGGGAGATTAGGGGTTAATAATTGTAGGTAGGTGGCGGCGATGTTAGGGAGGGCAGATTAGGGGTTAATAAAATGTATTATAGTGTTTGCGAGGCGGGAGTGCGGCGGTTTAGGGGTTAATACATTTATTATAGTGGCGGCGATTTGCGGTCGGCAGATTAGGGGTTAATACTTGTAGTTAGATTGCGGCGACGTTGGGGGGAGGCAGATTAGGGGTTAATAACTATAATGTAGGGGTCGGCGGTGTTAGGGACAGCAGATTAGGGGTTAATAGCTATAATGTAGGCGGCGGCGATATCGGGTCGGCAGATTAGGGGTTAATACTTGTAGTTAGATTGCGGCGACGTTGGGGGGGGGCAGATTAGGGGTTAATAACTATAATGTAGGGGTCGGCGGTGTTAGGGACAGCAGATTAGGGGTTAATAGCTATAATGTAGGCGGCGGCGATATCGGGTCGGCAGATTAGGGGTTAATACTTATAGTTAGATTGCGGCGACGTTGGGGGAGGCAGATTAGGGGTTAATAACTATAATGTAGGGGTCGGCGGTGTTAGGGACAGCAGATTAGGGGTTAATAGCTATAATGTAGGCGGCGGCGATATCCGATCGGCAGATTAGGGGTTAATACTTATAGTTAGATTGCGGCGACGTTGGGGGAGGCAGATTAGGGGTTAATAACTATAATGTAGGGGTCGGCGGTGTTAGGGACAGCAGATTAGGGGTTAATAGCTATAATGTAGGCGGCGGCGATATCCGATCGGCAGATTAGGGGTTAAATAATGTTATTATAGGGTTTGCGATGTGGGGGGGCCTCGGTTTAGTGGTTCATAGGTAGTTTATGGGTGTTAGTGACTTAGTGTACTAAATGGGTGTTAGTGTAGTAAAAACATACCGAATTTCGGAACGGAATAGAACCGAATTCAGCCGAATCCGAATAAATCCGAAACGAATTTATTCGGATCCGAATAAATCCGAAACGAATTTATTCAAATTTTGCCGAATCAGATTCGATCCGAAACGAAATTCTAAAAGTCCGAATCGATCCGAACCGAAAACGAACCGAATTTTTTAGCGGTGCACATGTCTAATATATATATACAATATTGATCTAGTGTTTTTCACCTATTCATAGAGCCTCCTTATTTGAATTTAAGTAAGAAACAAGGATAATTTTAAAATAGATGACTATTAAAAGCTAAAAAAATAAATTACCCTGCACCTAGCTTTCCGCTTGACACAGTTCTCACATTTCACTGTGCCCTTACGAGTGTCAGTAGTAAGGATCGGTAACTGTTGAAATTTTGATATTTGAATTATAGAATTAATATTCATATTTTTTACTGTTATTTGAATAGTTGTATAAAACAAATGCTAACATTAGAATGTTAAATATTGACATTCAATGTTGGATTTGCAAAATGAATATTACAGAGACACATTTTTATCACAGGTATGAAAGTGTAGTATTTTTTCACAAACAAGTAAAATGTTTTTAACTTGAATGATAACTAATACGGCAGGGTCAGTTGAGTACTTCCTGATAATTCTGATAGAAGCAATGAATGTTAGGAGTATACAACCAATATTGTTGTTGTCATTTCAGTAACAGCTTTTACTTAACCCCTTAATGACCGGACCATTTTTCAATTTTCTTACCCTTAATGACAATGGCTATTTTTACATTTCTGCAGTGTTTGTGTTTAGCTGTAATTTCCCTCTTACTCATTTACTGTACCCACACATATTATATACTGTTTTTCTCGCTATTAAATGGACTTTCTAAAGATACCATTATTTTCATCATATCTTATAATTTACTAAAAAAAAAAGATAAAATATGAGGAAAAAAATGGAAAAAAACACACTTTTTCTAACTTTGACCCCCAAAATCTGTTACACATCTACAATCACCAAAAAACACCCATGCTAAATAGTTTCTAAATTTTGTCCTGAGATTAGAAATACCCAATGTTTACATGTTCTTTGCTTTTTTTGCAATTTATGGGGCAATAAATACAAGTAGCACTTTGCTATTTCCAAACCACTTTTTTTCAAAATTAGCGCTAGTTACATTGGAACCCCGATATCTGTCAGGAATACCTGAATATCCCTTGACATGTACATATTTTTTTTTAGAAGACAACCCAAAGTATTGATCTAGGCCCATTTTGGTATATTTCATGCCACCATTTCACCGCCAAATGCGATCAAAAAAAAAAAAAAAGTTCACTTTTTCACAAATTTTGTCACAAACTTTAGGTTTCCCACTGAAATTATTTACAAACAGCTTCTGCAATTATGGCACAAATGGTTGTAAATGCTTCTCTGGGATCTCCTTTTTTCAGAAATAACAGACTTATATGGCTTTGGGGTTGCTTTTTGGTAATTAGAAGGCTGCTAAATGCCGCTGCGCACCACACGTGTTTTATGCCCAGGAGTGAAGGGGTTAATTAGGGAGCTTGTAGGGAGCTTGTAGGGTTAATTTTAGCTTTAGTGTAGTGTAGTAGACAACCCCAAGTATTGATCTAGGCCCATTTTGGTATATTTTATGCCACCATTTCACCGCCAAATGCGAGCAAATAAAAAAAAACTTTACATTTTTCAAAATTTTAGGTTTCTCACTGAAATAATTTACAAACAGCTTGTACTATTATGGCAGAAATTGTTGTAAAAGCTTCTCTGGGATCCCCTTTTTCAGAAATAGCAGACTTATATGGCTTTGGCGTTGCTTTTTGGTAATTAGAAGGCTGCTAAATGCTGCTGTGCACCACACGTGAATTATGCCCAGCAGTGAAGGGGTTAAATTAGGTAGCTTGTAGGGAGCTTGCAGGGTTAATTTTAGAGATCAGCCTCCCACCTGACACATCCCACCCCCTGATCCCTCCCAAACAGCTCTTTTACCTCCCCCACCCCACAATTGTTACCGCCATCTTAAGTACTGGCAGATAGTCTGCCAGTACTAAATAAGAGTTTTTTGTTTTTGTTTTAAATAAAAAATAATAAAATCTTTTAGCTGGGATGGACCCCTGCCTTAGCCCCAACCTTCCTGATCCCCCCTCCAGCTCTCTAACCCTCTCCCCTACCTAATTACAGCCATCTTGGGTACTGGCAGCTGTCTGCCAGTACCCACTTTGGCCCCAAAAAACAAAGTATTTTTATTTTTTAATTAACTCTTTCTGTAGTGTAGCAGCCCCTCCACAGCCCCACCCCCTCCCAGATCCATTTATTTTTGAAAAAAAAATTTTACCTTTCCCTGGCTTTCTGCCCTCATTGGTGTCAGTGTGGTTAATGTGCGCGCGTGCACGTGAACATGCGTGCGCATCGTGCACACGCGTCTCGTGCACATGCCCCACGTGCACGCGCACTATGTTCACGTGCACGCACGTGCGTCTCGTGCACGCGCACGCACGCTCCCTCCCACCCGGACAACGGCACCATCACTACCGGTGCAGAGAGGGCCACAGAGTGGCTCTCTCTGCATCGGAGGCTTGTAAAGGGGTATTGCAGGATGTAAAGGGGTATTGCAGGATGCCTCCATATTGAGGCATCACTGCAATACCCTCAGAGCTGCTGGAAGCGATTGTGATCACTTCCAGCACTCTGTTAGACAACTGACGTAACTGTTAGTTTTTGCATGACGTACCTGGTACGTCAGTTGTCATAAAGGGGTTAAAGGGACATTGTACTCCAAAATTGTTATCATTTAAAAAAGATAGATAATGCCTTTACTTCCCATTCCCCATTTTGCACAACCAACATTGTTATCTTAATATACTTTATAACATTTAAACCTCTAAATTTCTGTCTGTTTCAAAGCCACTACAGGCCACCTCTGAGTGCATTTTTATAGCTTTTCACAGCAAGACACTGCTAGTTCATGGGTGCCCTATAGATAGCATTATGCTCACTCCTGTGGAGTTATTAATGAGTCAGCACTAATTAGCTAAAGTCGGTAAATAGCACTGATATTAGGGGGCAGTCTGCAGAGGCTTAGATACAAGGTAATCACAGACATAAAAAGTGTATTAATATAACAGTGTTGGTTATGCAAAACTAGGGAATGGGTAATAAAGGGATTATCATCATGTTTAAATGCTGTTCTTTCAAAGAACATTTCTGAGTACACAGATCCTTTAACATTTGAATACTGAACATTGAATCATTTGACTATAACATTTGAATATTGATTCCCTTTGACTTTCACTGAAGCCTGTGAGAATCAACATTCAATTCTCTGCACTGCTCAACAAGTTTTCCACATTTGTTTAGAACTAACAAATGTGACCTAAAGCCCCTATTTTTAGTAGCAACTCTAGCAGCTAAATAACGTTTTATACAGTGGAAAGGCAAAAAGAAACTGTTCTTTTGGTATGCAGCTTTCTTTTAACTGTCCCTTTAACATATGCTACACAGCTGATATAATTAAGCTGTGTGTCACTTTTACATTTGAGTGTATCTGTTATGTTGACTAATATATAGTAATGACCAGACATATATTTGCAGGCAATGGCACTTCCCTGAACACATTCACATTTATTTTGTAAGATAAATATTGACTTTACTAATGCAAAATTGTATCTGGTATTGAAATATTCCATAGACAGCGCGTTTCTTGTGTTTTGCAGATGATCAGATACACAGTCAATCTGGACCTTTTTAGTGCAATGTGCTGACCGTATCATCTTGTATTGTGGCTTCCTGTGTGCTGCGGTAAATCCCCCTAGACGTGCCTTGCTGGGTACTGATATGCATCTGTGTATGAAACTCTGAAGCTGTGAAAGGATGGATAACCTAACCTTCACTTGTCAATGAAAAAATATGCCTGGAAGGATTCCCACTGTGATGCGACTACACCTTTTGCCTCTAGATTAAAGTAACCGTTTATTGTATCTTCAGTTTTCTATATAAGTGCTGATTACTTACCAGGGAAAATAGCAGAGAAACGCAGCTATATTGGAAAACTTTGCCTTGTTTGAAAACCATTTAAAAATGTAATGAAAATATGAGAGCTATATTACACTTAAAGGGACATAAAAATACAATTTTTCTTTCATGATTCAGATAGAACATACATTATTAAACAACTTTCTAATTTACTTCTATTATCAAATTGTCTTTGTTTTGTTATCTTTTGTTGAAAAGCAGGATCACTCATAATAATTGTTTAGATCCTGTGTAGAATACATTTATAAGAGCTTTGTATATCACACCATATAGTTAATTTATCTTACCATATCTGTAGTAATTTTCTGCGTTCCATTCTCTGTATATATTCTTGTGGAGTTATAATCTGCAGTGCTGCTTCCCATGTTTTAAAATTGTATATTTTAGGCTATATCTATTTTTATTGTATATTAACAATAGTTTTTACTACCCATTATTAGCACTGTCACTTTAAAGGGACAGTCTACCTTGATAACAAAGTGATCTATTTCGTTAGTTTGCCCCTTAATAAGTTGTCCTACCTGTTTGTCAGCATGCTGCCCACAACGGCATCAGTTATATTTTCAAAAGATTCACGCCGGTTTACATGTGAAAATAAGAAACATCTTATTGCAAAAGATAAAAAAAAGATATAAAAATAATATCCTTTAGGTGGCGCTGTGATCTAAATAATGGGTGTTGACCTACACCTGTGTACAGGTATAAAGGTAACCTCTTTGTATACTTATGTAGACATGACTAAGGAGCTAGGTTTTTTTGTGTGGACCATGGTATAATAAAGGTTTTTTTCATGCAACCTGCCAAGGCTTGAGTTCCTTTTTTCAAGATTTGCACTATATGGCAGCGCTTTTGCAACAATGTTATACATTAGCAAGAGCACTCTATGGCAGCACTATTTCCTGTCATGTAGTATCCACACATCTGCACGCTATCTATCTAGATAGCTATTAAGCAAAGAATAACAAGAGAACAAAGCAAATTTGAAAAAAGAAGTAAATTGGAAACTTTTTTAAATCTTATTTTCTATCTGAATCATGAAAGAAAAAATGTTGGATTTCATGTCCCTTTAATATACATGACACGTCAGTAATTAAAGATTTTTTATCTTATCTTTAAAAAAGTAGAATATCATATATACCTTTGCTAACTGAAGTACAGCTTTTGCAGTGCTATTGTATTTGTTATCTTGGAAAATTATCTCTTGGAGAGTAGTGAAAATACTGAATCATAAACCCAGTAGCAAGAAACTTTTTTCGGAAGAGAGCAATAGCATTCTACACTCGTCCGTTTAGCGTGACTGAAATTTTAGTGTGCAATTGTCGACAATATGTGAGAAGAAGAGTTGGAGAGAGATGGAACAATGAGTGCTTGCGGCCTTCAGTGAAACATGGTGGAAGGTCTGTCCTGGTTAGGGGCTGCATTTCTGTCAGTGATGATGGCAATATTGTCTGAATTTATGGGATCATGAATGCTAAAAAGTACAGACAGGCTTTAATTCATCACGCGATTCCTTCTGGAAAGTGCCTGATTGGGAATGGGTTTATTTTTTAGCATAACGATCCCAAGCACATTGCTAATGCAGTAAAATCATATTTGGAGAGAAAAACAGCTGATAAAATACTGACAGTCATGGATGGTCTCCACAGAGTCCAGACCTGAATATTATAAAGGCAGTATGGGATCCCCTTGCACCACATTGTATGTGATAATGTTAATGTAAAATAGATATCTATACCTATATATTTATAGGAATAAATATACAGGTTTATGTGTATATATTTAGAGAGAGAGAGACAGAGAGAGAGAGAGAGACACAGTGAGAGAGACAGAGAGATAGATAAATATATTTAGGGGCCGATTTAACAACGCCTGCCAGACATGATACGCTGCAGCGTATCTTGTCTGCCAGACATCTCTGAATTTGGACAGCATATGCTGTTGGCATTCAGCATTGCAGAAGCAGTTCTAGTTAACTGCTTGTGCAATGTCGCCCCCTGCAGATTCGCTGCCAATAGGCCGCTAGTAGGAGGTGTCAATAACCCGATCGTACATGATCAGGTGGATTGCTAGAGGCGGCGTATAAGTTAAGGAGCAGCGGTCTTAGGACCGCTGCTTCTTAACTCCTGTTTCCAGCGAGCCTGAAGGCTCGCATAGAAACAAGGGGAACAGGGGCCATTCGGCCCTTGTTAAATCGACCCCTTACAATAAAAATGACTGTTCTGTAAGTGAACATTGGAATGTGAAATATTAATAACTCCAGTTGGGTTTATATGCGTGCAATAGGTGTTAGGCTTTTTCTTCTGTGCTCTCCATTGACTTCTAAAGGGAGAATACATTAACATGGTCGTGATATTTGGTTAGGGCTTGTCAAGTTTCACTCGCGTGCAAACTTTTTACTTTCAACTTGTAATACTCACAACCCTACGCACACAAAAAGCTTACTTCTAGAGAATTTTACGCTTGAGCAAAAACACTAAATAATGTGAACTTGTAATCTGGCCCATAATATGTAAACAGAAGTGATTTGACCTCCTTGCCAACCCCTCACGTCTTTCTGCGCCATATGGTATAGGAGGCATTTTATATTTAGCTAACAGGGACTTTAAGAAAACAGGACATTTCAGTATTTGTGCAAAGATTTTACTGGTCTGCTTGCTAAAATACTGGACTGTTAATGCAATACATTGATTTATACAAGCAACATGCACATTCTGGAAAATAAGAACAAGAGCCTCCTATGATGTGTATAAAAGGAAAAATTTTTTCACCACATGCAATAATGAAACGTTACTAGATTAAATCACTTTGAAAGCTCATTGGTAGATGGTATACAGACTACCATAACCATAGTGTCCTGAATGAACTTTCTGCATTTATTATCATCCTGCTAGTGGACAGGATCAGTCTACACATTTTGTCAATTATACTTACGGGGATTTTCAACACATACATAATGCACATTACACAGATTCTTACTCACATTTTTTTTAACTCTTTAACCATGGATTTTGTTGACAACCTGGAGTGGTCATTTCGGGGTTGATCATGGACCCCCCTACAGTTAAATACCCATCTGAGGTGGTTGAGGTTTCTGCATCACCTTGGCTATCTGGTGATTCTGATGAGAACACCACATATGGGCATGGTGACATCATCAACTTAGAGACCAGGAATTGGTTAGAAGAGCTTAAGGGAGCTGGATGGGGGGGGGGGAGTATTCAAAGTATTCAAACCCCAAGATCTCAGCTTCCTTAAGCCCTAGAAACCCCAAAAGACACACTATTTGAAAGGCTGTTCTTCCAAATGCAGTCCTCCCAACTGTCCTTATTTAAGAGGGACAGTCTCTGATTCTGAGCTCTGTCCCGCTGTCCCTTTGAGTAATTTATCCGTATTTGCAGAATTTCCCTTAGCCCCACCCACCGAGCACCCAGACACACCCACAACCCCACTCAGCTACACCCACTGACCATCAAGATGCACCTACAATCCCACCCACTAGTCACCCATGATCCCATCCCTCTTAACACAGCTTCACCCAAAAAATGGTGGTGGGCCCTGTTACTCTGGTGAGTCCCTATTACTCAGCTAAAAATTTTAGGGGGTATACAAATGGTGAGTAACTTGGAGGTATATAGTGCACACATTTTAAAACAAATAATATAAGAAAAAAAATACACAATTTTTTAAATAAGGGGGCCTCTAGGCACATATAACAGCAAACATCAAAAAGGCCTAGAGACCCCCAAGACTATTTATTTTAAAGACTAAAAGCCCCTCTAAAGTTTTACTAGCAGGGGATCATTACAGTAATAGTTATCCCCTGGCATGAATTAATGTGCATTTATTTGAGTAGAGTTTCATGGGAGCCCCTACGTGCACATAAAATGTATATAACTTTACACATTTATTAGAGCTTAACCCCTCTTAAAATAAAACACACTATTTTTTACAGCCTTATTTATTAACATTTTAATAAAAGTTCATCTTTGCTTTCAGTATACACTGTAGTTCTATCTAGCATTTATTTACTGTTTAATGCCCAGTTTAATGTCCTACTTGCTATAGATTTTTAGTCGCACAATGTTATATTTAGAGCCTATTTCTTTTTTACTTTCTTTTTCACACAGAAGTTATAACTTATTAAGAAAACAAATACTATTCTTAATAGTGTCTCTGCTTCAATTTTTGTAAATCAATGTGGCTTGAAATTAAAACTCACATTGCTGTCTGAGGATATAAAATATGCCCTTAAGTCGACAGTTTCCTGCTTCTTCTCAAACACCCTGCAATTACTTGTTTGTGGATGAAAATAAAAAGATGTTTTGGTCTAATATTTATGTCATTTATAATGAGAAATACAGTCTAGAGGTTTTCCTATAAAGTAGCAGTTCCTTTATACAAGTTATGGGCTCCATTTACTAAGCAACAGAAGCACTTGCATGAGTGATCCTGATTACCGCACTGCAAGAAGCAATGGTTCAGGGTGACTGACAGGCCCAGTTGAGCAAGAGCAGGTAGTGGCATTACACATAGAACTCCTTGTGCAGCAGTACGTCTGATCAGCGGAAGGACAATATCTGCTGTACGTTCACCACAAAGGCTGGCTAATAGGTTACAAGTTGTCCGTCGTATAGTACATAGGGCCATATATTTTATACAGTGACTCATAATTCATGTATAGCTGTATGAAAAGTTAGTAAAACAAAAGATAGAAAATGTAAATGTTATGACTACAAAACATATGTGCACACATCCTATACTGTAGATACCTCACACGTCGACATGAAACCTAAATTCTTTCCATGGCTCAGATGTAGTATACAATTAAAAAAAAAAAAAAATTCTTCTATTTTCAAATCCACTCCCAGTTTCCGATTATCAATCTGAGAGGCTGCGAAAAGACATGATATACGGCAACTGGAACACACATAAACTGACATTATATAACTTTGTGAACTAATGTACATGTGTAGCCTTAACGTCTGGTTATATAGAACCAGCAGATAAAACCAAGCAGAAAATGCCCGGCTTACCAGGATTTGGCATTTCTTTAGCTGCAATGCATTGTTGGTGCTTCTTTCAGATCTAAGATGGCTACCAGTGGCAGGCTGATGAAACGGCTTGAAGAGATCCACAAATCTCTAATATTATCCATGTAGATTAAGCCAATTTTTTAACCTGGTAAGAATTTATTTACCAGATAATCCCCCCCCCCCCCTATGACAAGGCAGCTTTTGTATTGAAATAAACTTCCCAGCAGAGTACCCATTCAAGTTTCCGAAGATAACATTCAACACCAGATTTACCATCCAAAAATAGAAGAGGAGAAACCAGCAACTATAACTGACCAAGTCATCCAGTCTTTTAATGTCCTGGTCAATGACCCCCAACCAGACCACCCACTGCTTGCATAACTAGCTGAAGAATTTGCAAAGAGATATGAGGTCCAAGTAATAGTGATCTGGCAATCCAGGCCTATGTGCCTGTTGAAAACAAACACAAACCTAAAACAATTAACTGAAGAACTGAAGTCAGCGAGTTCGGAGTCCCCTCCCTGAACTTCCCCTAAAAACGTAATCCTGTGACAGTGCTTAGAGGGAAAAATGAAAAGAAGTGCAGTGTCAACCCATGCCTTACACTATCTCCCTGAGTACTGACATGAAAATAAAGTTTAAAATTATAGTGCAGTTTTGCTCTCCAAATGAAAAATGCCAAAGTTCTTTACTTTGCCATATTTAACCACAGACAAATGTATGAAACCACAGAAAAAGTCCCTACTCTGTTTTGCTTTATTTTTTCCTCTTTTTGTTTTTTGTTTTTGGGCCCCCCAAAGGTAACTTAGTAGTAAGCAATTGCAATAATATACATGCTGTTCTTTATAAGGATTTTGAGTAGATGACCTGCAACCTGCACTAATAAAAAGCTACCCTGCATTAGGTTGTACACATTCTGCACACACCTATGTATAGAATGGCTGCTAGGGGGCCCTTACAGCAATTGGGCCCTGGTGCCACTGCCCCGTTGCACCAATGGTAGTTCTGCCTCTGTCTCAACCTCTCTTTTGTCACTTTCTTATCACAGTGACAAAACTTGGGTTTAAAGTTAGATTTCATACATTTCATTACAATTTTGTTCAAATGTGTCCATAGCACTTCTTAAAAGCTTTATTTTTATCGCGTGCGAATTTGCCCATTTGCGAGTACGCAATAATTAACCAGCCATTACAAGTGGCTGGTTATTGCTACCGTGAGCTTGTGGTAGCAATTAGCGCTCAGAAAATTAACGAGAGATAAAATTGCCTCAAATTCCCTCAAAATAGAGGGCATTATAGTTTTTTATTACTAGGCAGTTGAAAGGGATTAAAGTTGGCGGGAGTGAGGTGTTAGAGAAAAAAACGGCACTGAAAAGTGTCTTTACATTGCGGTCTATGGGAACTGTGTGCTCCAAGTAAATATATATGTATATGACTATATACATATATATTTACGTGTAAATGTGTGTATTTACACATATTAACATATAAATATATATGTATATAGTCATACACATATATATTTAAAAATATGCTGCCATCACTGCGCTACTTACCCCTTCTGATGCAGTCCCATTGGAGCCTATGGAAGTATGAGCAATGTTCCTCAGCAATGTGAAAGCAAGCTGGCATTCGCATTGTGCTATACTCGTAATACCAGCTCACATTAGCGTGATCTACACGTAATCTAGCCCTAAATAGTTAACAATGAAAATAATGCACAAACTCCACCAAAATGCCACTACTCTCTATCCTGGGCATTAGTCCAACAGGTAAGCGGCACCTCCAAATTTTGCAGCCGCATTTGATCATTGGACTGTTACTTGCATATAACTAAAGGGCTCATCACAACCCCCTTCTGTTTGTTTTCTGCAGCTAACTATTTCTGAACTTTGGACATTAAAGTCAGTGAGTTTTCCAGTAATTAAAAAACCCCAAATGCTTCTGCCATAAATACCCCTGAAGTTCTAATTTAGCTCTGAAAATTATGAAATCTCTAATACTCAGAACCTAAAAATTCCCCCTGCTGACTTTTCAAAGCTAACTCTGCTAGATATCTGTCCCTATTTGGCTTCAACTTATAACAACTGCAAAGAGATGCATTTTATACTGATGTTATGATCGTGGCTAATCTGGTAGTCTGCTGACTAAAGCCCAGATTCGCTCTTCCAAATCAGGCAAATAGTGGGTGGAATTTGGCTAGTGAAAGAAAATTGCAGAAAAAAGATGTTCGTTTGTTTTGAAAACATTAACCCCTTCAAACCGTTAGGACGTTCCTACTATCACTGGGCTTTAATGCCGTTAGGATGGCATGGAACCTCCTAGCTTATATGGCGTCCTGCTGCCTCCCCCTTTCACGCCAGCTAGAATGGGACTGGGGGTGTGCCTAGAAGCGTAGGCAGTCCCCCATGATCTGATCCTGGCCTTAAAATCATATGATTGCATTGACGATCGCGTGATTTAACTTTTATATTGTGTTTACATCGTAACTTCATTCCCAGCACAAAGGGATTTAGACTTGGCTGATATGTTATTCTATAACAACACAACAGAAATGCCTTTTAATAAACTGAACACATCTGGTGAGCCAATGAAAAGAGGCAACAACCAATCACCAGGTAGCTCCCAGAAGTGCATTGCTTCTCCTGAGAATATCTAGATATTCTTATTTAACAAAGAATACCAAGAGAATTAAATAAATGTGATAATAAAAAAGTAATGTAAAAATGCCTGATCTATCTGAATTGTGAAAGTTGACCTATGACTTCCATATACCTTTAAGCCACTCCTACCCCCTGAAACCCCAAAGTCACTACTATGTTTCCACCACATCAGGTGTGGACACAGCACAAATATCACTGAAGCAAATGGAGGAGATTTACCAAGTCCCAAATACAGTGTAAACAAACAATATCCTCCAGCTTCCGCCAAAGCCATTTTATCATGGGAATAGCTATTCCCTCATCATTCCCACAAACACCATCAGCCTATTCATATCTCTTACTGCTCATTATCTAAACCTTAATGGGAATAATCCCATTGCAACAACAATCACAACTAATGAATATGACAAAATCAGGGCTTCATGTTAAAGACCATGGAACACCTATATATATAATGTTACTATGTTTATAAGGAACAAAATTAGTAATAGAGCGCTATCAGCAATAAGGGGACAATGAGCAAATAACCAAAAAATAATCGTGTCATATACTTTAATCATATGGCTAAAATTATATATATCTAAAACAACCCTATAGTGTATAGCCAACATAAAACATCATACAAATATTATAAGTGAGCATCTACTAACAAATATAACCTTATAAGGAATTCCACTTAATTGGAATTAGATGGGTTGGAAAATGGGTTTGTCATCTCTTGTCTGATATTATGAAATATATGGCAAGATTCTTACTGTAATAGAATGGATGTGTTTGGTTTTGTCTGCACCAGATTATGAGGGGTTCAGTTCCTTATTTATGGACATTAACTCCTTGTCCAAAAAAGAAGGTAGCAACACATTATTTAGCAATGTTTTGCAACCCATCCTGGCAATCAAGGGTTAAAGGCAGATTGAGAGGAAATGTATTTAGTAAATGCTCCCTGCAGGGCACCTGCAGCTGAGCAGATAACTGAGAGGAACACAGCTGCAACCAGTTAGGAATGTGTAGGAAGCCTGTTACGTTTCCCTGCAAGGTCCAGAAGGGGTTGGGTCTCCAGGGGTAATGGAAAGATAATTGCAAAGGTTTGTTTTTGTGTATTTGTGCTGTGATTAATACAAATCTGTTTTCTTTAATCTCTACACATTCTCTATAATAAATGGCTATACTTTTAATGGGTAAACTTCCTACTGTGTTTAAGAAAATGTTTGTTCTTTTAATGAAGTCAGATAATCAGTTTTGTATATGTTAAACCCATTATCTAAATACAGTGAGCTAATATCCCTAAATTATCAAACCTGTGTTAAAAGAAGGTGGTGGAAAATATATTAACAATATTTAAAAAAAAACATTTCTGGAGACACTTTGTAGCAGAACAATCAAGCAGGCAGGTAACTGGGGTACTGATCACACCCACTTTTGGTTTCCATGGTGCCCAATACTCTGCCCCCAAATAGATATATTATGTTATTATTTTGCTTTTCTAAAGTAAAGAAGACTTAGATGCAACAATATTCAAACAAAAATATATTGAAGACCAACAAAAGATAATGTTTGATTTCCACAACCGCAGACATCCAGTTCAAGCGCACATGGCAAGACACATTTTTCTCAGTGGGGGACAGAGGCCCATAAAAATGATTTCTAGGGACAGAAGTAAAAAACTGGGGCTATCCTAGGAAAATTGGGACAGTTGGCAAGTATGATTCTAATTTCTGCCAATTATAGTTTTAAGCAATAAGTTAGAGAGGAGAGCCCTCTTTGCATTTGAGGCTGGTGTAATGTTCCCTGCACATTAACATCAATGTGGAGAATCCCAGTAGTGAATCTGCAGATCAAAGCTGAGAGTTCAAAATGGTATAAACTCTTGATTTTTATATTTTATGTCTTTATGTGACTCTATATCTGCTTTTAAATTTGTGTACACTTAATGGAACTGTATTTATTTAATTACAATTACTTAAACACAAATGAAAAACATAAAGGGCCATATTACAAGTGGAGTGCTAAATATCGCTTTTATGAAAGCGATATTTGCACTGTACTGTGTAATACCAGCGCACGCTAATGTGCGCTAGTATTACAAGTGTGTGCTTCCATAGGCTCCAATGGGAGCCTCGTTCTGATGCCAACAAGGCACTTGCCTAGGGTGGCACATTGGGAGGGGGCAGCACTTACTGAATCTGTTTATATATATATATATATATATATATATATATATTATACTGTGTATATATAAATACTATTACTGGTCACATGTATACTGTGTACACATGTGCTAATTCAACCCACCTGAGTGTTTGCAAGTCCTGGCAGACATTTACTTTGAAAATGCCATTTAAAAAATGCACAATTTTGAGTACCTAGGGCAGCACAAAACTTAAATACGCCACTGGTCATAATACATTATAGGGACAAGAAAAGCTTTTTATTTTTTTAATTTCTTTTGTATTGCTATAAAATAATATTTCAGCCAATTTTAAATGTTTTTAAAACAAATTAACATTCTTTTTACTGCAATTATGTTTCAATTGCCAAATTCCACCCACCATTTTGCCTTATTTGGAGGACCCGATCCGGGCTTTAGTCCTCAGACAACAAAACTATGCCACAGCCATAACGTTAGTATAAAGTGCGTTGTTTTGCTGTTGTTATCTGATAAAGTCAGTTAGAGACAGATGTGTATCAGAGTTAGTCTTGAAAATTCAGCATGAGGCATTTCAAGTTCTAGCAATTTGAAATTGCTCAATTTTCAGACCTTAATTACATGGAAAGGGGGCAAAACAAATAGTGAACATATATTGTAAATGTAACCAGGAAAATAGGAGCAAACCAAAAAATAAATGTTTATTTCTTTGTACAGGGACTTGTTTTCTCCTAAGGTACCTTGTCACACTACATTGTAAAGATAAATGGGTAACCTCTAGGACAATTTTCAATTTTAGGCTCAATTTTCAGACCTTAATTACATGGAAAGGGGGCAAAATAAAAAATGAACATATATTGTAAATGTACAGTTTATATAAAAATGTTCAGGTGTTTACTGTCCCTTTAATGTAATATATATATTAAATAAATAAATCACGGAAGGGGACTGCACTCCAAGACCGGGTACACATCCCATGCCAACCAGGAGTGGGTGCAAGAACCATAGGGGAATTACAAAACAAATTAATACAACACATAGAGAAAACCCTGCACTCACCAGCAAGCTCACAGTAAATATTTAAAAACAAAAATGGAAAGGTTAGTTACCGCATGAGGCCAAATAGGACAAGCTCAGGTACCACGTCAAGGTCCTTTCCAATACCTAAGACCCTAACACAGCCACACAATGCAAGCTCTCAAATCCAAGCAAACTGGGAACGAGGGAGGGGTGCAGAGGCATATGTAATCACCCAGAAATATACAAAACACGGAAGGGGACTGGACTCCAAGACCGGACCGGGTACACATCCCATGACCCAGCAACATGCTCAGAATATTCATTCTTTGTATGAAAAAAACAAGAAATAATTGTGGATTAGCAGTACAGTATGCAAGAATAGGCACAGACAAAGACTGTGGCAGACATTTTCCAAAGTACAGACCTTAGTGAAGGAAACCAAGGTACATTTGAAATTATAAACATTATTTTATAGTGCTGGGTGTTATTATACTGATGCAGATACCACTGATCCTATAACCAGCCCTCCTCTGGCTATACCCATGTGCCAGTGTCACTACTGTGTCATTATATATTGCTGGGTGTTATTATACTGATGTAGATACCACTGATCCTATAACCAGCACTCCTCAGGCTATAACCATGAGCCAGTGTCACTACTGTGTCATTATATAGTGCTGGGTGTTATTATACGGATGCAGATACCACTGACCCTATAACAAGCCCTTGTCTGGCTATACGCATGAGCCAGTGTCACTACTGTGTCATTATATAGTGCTGGGTGTTATTATACTGATGCAGATACTACTGACCCTATAACAAGCCCTTGTCTGGCTATACGCATGAGCCAGTGTCACTACTGTGTCTTTGTATACAGCTGGGTGTTATTATACTGATGCAGATACCACTGACCCTATAACAAGCCCTTGTCTGGCTATACGCATGAGCCAGTGTCACTACTGTGTCATTATATAGTGCTGTGTGTTATTATACGGATGCAGATACTACTGATCCTATAACCAGCCCTCCTCTGGATATACCCATGTGCCAGTGTCACTACTGTGTCATTATATAGCACTGGGTGCTATTATACTGATGCAGATACCACTGATCCTATAACCAGCCCTCCTCTGGCTATACCCAGGTGCTTTGTCACTACTGTGTCATTATATAGTGCTGGGTGTTATTATACTGATGCAGATACCGCTGATTCTATAACCAGCCCTCCTCTGGCTATACCCATGTGCCAGTGTCACTACCGTGTCATTATATAGTGCTGGGTGTTATTATACTGATGCAGATACCGCTGATTCTATAACCAGCCCTCCTCTGGCTATACCCATGTGCCAGTGGCCTCTAGTTATCAAGCCTTCAACCACAAATACGCTGGAATTCTGCAGCGTATTTGTGGCGAGGCTGATTCGCCTTAGTTATCAAAGGCTAGAGACCGGCAAAAGTAGAGTATAGTGACGTAAGCTACAATCCGCCGGTCTCAGTCCAACACAGATCGATTCTTACGTCACTACAGATGTTCCAAATGCAAGTTTGGCACAATCTGACTACTTTTGCTAGTTATCAAATAACTAGCAGGTACGCTCTGCACTTTCCCAGCCCAGCGTACCTGGCGGCGGATCCCATAGGAATCAATGGGAGTCTGACAGCGGCGAGAGCTCATGTTCGCTGCTCGATATCCCATTGGTTTCTATGGGAGATGTCTGCACCTAACACCCTAACATGTCCCCCGAGTCTAAACACCCCTAATCTGCCCCCCTACACCGCTGCCACCTAAATAAAGTTATTACCCCCTAAACTGCCGCTCCTGGACCCCGCCGCAACTATAATAAATATATTAACCCCTAATCTGCTGCCCCCTATACCGCCGCCACCTATATTAAAGTTATTAACCCCTATCCTGCGGATCCCGGACCCCGCCGCAACTAAATTAAATGTTTAACCCCTAAACCGCTGCTCCCGGACCCCGCCGCCACCTTTATTAAACTTATTAACCCCTAAACCTAAGTCTAACACTAACACCCCCCTAACTTAAATATTATTTAAGTAAATCTAAATACATATTACAATTATTAACTAAATTATTCCTATTTAAAACTAAATACTTACCTGTAAAATAAACCCTAAGATAGCTACAATATAACTAATAGTTATATTGTAGCTATTTTAGGATTTATTTTTATTTTACAGGCAACTTTGTATTTATTTTAACTAGGTACAATAGCTATTAAATAGTTATTAACTATTTAATAGCTACCTAGCTAAAATAACTACAACATTACCTGTAAAATAAAACCTAACCTAAGTTACAAATGCACCTAACACTACACTATCATTAAATTAATTTAAAAAATTACCTACAATTACCTAAAATTAAATATAAAATATGCCCCCTAATAAAATAAAAAAGCCCCCCAAAATAATAAAATGCCCTACCCTATACTAAATTACAAAGTAATCAGCTCTTTTACCAGCCCTTAAAAGGGCTTTTTGAGGGGCATTGCCCCAAAGTAATCAGCTCTTTTAACTGTAAAAAAAAAAAATACAACCCCCCAACATTACAACCCACCACCCACACACCCCTACTCTAAAACGCACCCAAACCCCCCTTAAAAAAACCTAACACTAACCCCCTGAAGATCACCCTACCTTGAGCCGTGTTCACCCAGCCGGGTCGAATTCTTCATCCAAGCGGGGCAGAAGAGGTCCTCCATCCGGCCGATGTCTTCATCCAAGCGGCGTCTTCTATCTTCAATCATCCGGAGCGGAATGGAGCCATCTTCCATCCAGCCGACGCGGAGCCATCTTCTTCCATCGACGTCCTAACACTGAATGCCTGGTCCTTTTAAATGACGTAAACCAAGATGGTGTCCCTCGAATTCCGATTGGCTGATAGGATTCTATCAGCCAATCGGAATTAAGGTAGGAAAAATCTGATTGGTTGATTTAATGAGTCAATCGGATTAAAGTTCAATCTGATTGGATCAGCCAATAGAATTGACCTCGCATTCTATTGGCTGATCCAATCAGCCAATCGGATTTTTCCTACCTTAATTCCGATTAGCTGATAGGATTCTATCAGCCAATCAGAATTCGAGGAACACCATCTTGGATGACGTCATTTAAAGGACCAGGCATTCGGTGTTAGGACGTCGTTGGAAGAAGATGGCTCCGCGTCGACTGGATGGAAGATCGCTCCGCTCCGGATGATTGAAGATAGAAGACGCTGCTTGGATGAAGACATCGGCCGGATGGAGGACCTCTTCTGCCCCGCTTGGATGAAGAATTCGGCCCGGCTGGGTGAACACGGCTCAAGGTAGGGTGATCTTCAGGGAGTTAGTGTTAGGATTTTTTAAGGGGGGTTTGGGTGGGTTTTAGAGTAGGGGTGTGTGGGTGGTGGGTTGTAATGTTGGGAGGGGCTTGTATTTTTTTTAGAGGTAAAAGAGCTGATTACTTTGGGGCAATGCCCCGTAAAAAGCCCTTTTAAGGGCTGGTAAAAGAGCTGATTACTTTGTAATGTAGAATAGGGTAGGGACTTTTATTATTTTGGGGGGTTATTTTATTAGGGGGCTTAGATTAGGTGTAATTAGTTTAAAGTTCTTTTTTTTTTTTTCCTGTAATTTAGTGTTTGTTTTTTTGTACTATAGTTTAGTTTATTTAATTGTATTTTACGTAATTGTAGGTAATTTTTAAAATTAATTTAATGATAGTGTAGTGTTAGGTGTATTTGTAACTTAGGTTAGGTTTTATTTAACAGGTAATTTTGTAGTTATTTTAACTAGGTAGCTATTAAATAGTTAATAACTATTTAATAGCTATTGTACCTAGTTAAAATAAATAGCAAGTTACCTGTAAAATAAATATAAACCCTAAAATAGCTACAATATAATTATTAGTTATATTGTAGCTATTTTAGGGTTTATTTTACAGGTAAGTATTTAGTTTTAAATAGGAATAATTGAGTTAATAATTGTAATATGTATTTAGATTTATTTAAATAATATTTAAGTTAGGGAGTGTTAGTGTTAGACTTAGGTTTAGGGGTTAATAAGTGTAATATAGGTGGTGGCGGGGTCCGGGATTGGCGGTTTAGGGGTTAAACATTTAATTTAGTTGTGGCGGGGTCCGGGAGCTGTGGTTTAGGGGTTAAACATTTAATTTAGTTGTGTCGGGGTCCGGGATCCACAGGATAGGGGTTAATAACTTTAATATAGGTGGCGGCGGTATAGGGGGGCGGCAGATTAGGGGTTAATAGGTATAATGTAGGTAGCGGCAGGGTCCGGGAGCGGCGGTTTAGGGGTTAATATATTTATTTAGTTGCGGTGGGGACCAGGAGTGGCGGTTTAGGGGGTAATTACTTTATTTAGGTGTGGGGGGCTCCGGGAGCGGCGGTTTAGGGGGTAATAACTTTATTTAGGTGTGGGGGGCTCCGGGAGCGGCGGTTTAGGGGGTAAAACGGTATAGTATAGTGTAGGTGTTTAGTGACAGGCTAGCAAGAAAGCTGCGAAGAAGCCGATGAGCAGCGAGATCGATAACAGTTAACAACAGTCCCCTGCTCATCGCACCGTAATAGGGTTAATATAGTTATTATATTATATATATATTAACCCTATCTAACCCTAACACCCCTAACTTAATTATTATTGCAATAAATCTAAATAATATTAAACTGATTAACTAAAATATTCCTATTTAAAACTAAATACCTATAAAATAAACCTTAAGATAGCTACAATATAATTAATAATTACATTGTAGCTATTTTAGGGTTTATATTTATTTTACAGGTAACTTGCTATTTATTTTAACTAGGTACAATAGCTATTAAATAGTTAATAACTATTTAATAGCTACCTAGTTAAAATAATTACGAATTTACCTGTAAAATAAATCATAATTTGTTACAAATACACCTACACTATCAATAAATTAATTAAATAAACTACAATTATCTAAACTAAAATATAATTAAATACACTAAACTAAGTTACAAAAAAACCAAACACTAAATTACAAAAAATAAAAAAAGATTACAAGAATTTTAAGCTTATTACACCTAATCTAAGCCCCCTAATAAAATAACAAAGCCCCCCAAAATAAAAAAATGTCCCTACTCTAAACTAAATTACAAAAAGTAATCAGCTCTATTACCAGCCCTTAAAAGGGCCTTTTGTGGGGCATTGCCCCAAAGTAATCAGCTCTTTTACCTGTGAAAAAAAAAGAACACCCCCCCATTACAACCCACCACCCACACACCCCAACCAACCCTATCCCCCCTTAAAAAAAAACTAAGTCTAACCCCCAAGTGCTCCTTACTTGTCCTGAAGAACGACGGAGAAGTCTTCTTCCAGGTGGCGACCTCTTCTTCCAGGAACCAGCCGGCGCGGAGCGGAGGAGTTGAAGACCGTCCTCCCAGGAACTGAAGACCGGCGATGCAGGCGATGCTGATTAGAATAGCCAATAGAATTACAGTAGCTCTTATTCTATTGGCTATTAAAATCAGCCAATAGAATTAAAGTAGCTTTCATCCAATTGGCTAATTTGAATTTGAAGGCTCAAATCAGCCAATAGGAATTCAAGGGACGCCATTTTTAATCGCGTACCTTGAATTCCAATTCAGTGTACGGTGGCGATCGTATGAAGAGGATCCTCCACGCTCCATGGCTCAGGTCTTCAGTTCCAGGGAGGACGGTCTTCAGCTCTGCGGTCATCGGTCTTCAACTCCTCCGCTCCGCGCCGGCTGGTTCCTGGAAGAAGAAGAGGTCGGCGCCTGGAAGAAGACTTCTCCGCCTGGAACAGGACCTTCTCCGCCGGTCTTCAGGACAGGTAAGGAGCACTTCGGGGTTAGACTTAGGTTTTTTTAAAGGGCCATTATACACTCATTTTTTCTTTGCATAAATGTTTTGTAGATGATCTATTTATAAAGCCCATAAAGTTTTGTTTTGTTTTTTTTTAAATGTATAATTTTGCTTATTTTTAAATAACATTGCTCTGATTTTCAGACTCCAAACCAAGCCCCAAAGTTTTATTTGAATACCGTCAGCTACCTTCTCCAGCCTGCTCCTGTTTGTGTAAAGGGTCTTTTCATATGCAAAAGAAGGGGGAGGGGGGGAGTGTATTATTTCCCACTTGCAGTGGGCTTTCCAACTACCTTTTCAACAGAGCTAAACTGAAAGCTTCCAAGTACGTTTTTAAACCATTTTATACTGGATTTTTATATCCGTATCTGCTTTTTTTTTATATCTTATTCTTTATAGTAGTGTCTATTACATGCAGTTATATGAAAATGAGTGTATACTGTCCCTTTAAGGGGGGATGGGGTGGGTTTTAGAGTAGGGGTTTGTGGGTGGTGGGTTGTAATGGGGGGGTTCTTTTTGTCACAGGTAAAAGCTGATTACTTTGGGGCAATGCCCCACAAAAGGCCCTTTTTAAGGGCTGGTAATAGAGCTGATTACTTTTTGTAATTTAGTTTAGGGTAGGGACATTTTTTTTATTTTGGGGGGCTTTGTTATTTTATTAGGGGGCTTAGATTAGGTGTAATTAGCTTAAAATTCTTGTAATCTTTTTTTATTTTTTGGAATTTAGTTTAGTGTATTTAATTATATTTTAGTTTAGATAATTGTAGTTAATTTAATTTATTGATAGTGTAGGTGTATTTGTAACTTAGGTTAGGATTTATTTTACAGGTAATTATTTTAACTAGGTAGCTATTAAATAGTTAATAACTATTTAATAGCTATTGTACCTAGTTAAAATAAATAGCAAGTTACCTGTAAAATAAATATAAACCCTAAAATAGCTACAATGTAATTATTAATTATATTGTAGCTATCTTAAGGTTTATTTTATAGGTAAGTATTTAGTTTTAAATAGGAATATTTTAGTTAATAAGATTAATATTATTTAGATTTATTGCAATAATAATTAAGTTAGGGGTGTTAGGGTTAGATAGGGTTAATATATATAATAACTATATTAACCCTAATATAATTAGGATTAATATAGTTGGCGGCGGTGTAGGGGGATTAGATTAGGGGTTAATATAGGTGGCGGCGGTGTAGGGGGGTCAGATTACAGGTAAAAGAGCTGATTACTTTGTGACAATGCCCTGCAAAAGGCCCTTTTAAGGGTTGGTAATAGAGCTGGTTACTTTGGGGCAATGCCCCGCAAAAGGCCCTTTTAAGGGCTGGTAATAGAGCTGGTTACTTTAGGGCAATGCCACGCAAAAGGCCCTTTTCAGGGCTATTTGTAAATTAGTTTAGGGTAGGGACATTTTAGTATTTTAGTGGGAAATACATTTATTATAGGTGGCGGCGGTGTAGGGGGATTAGATTAGGGGTTAATAATTTTAAAATAGGTGGGGTAGGGGGATTAGATTAGGGGTTAATTATTTTAAAATAGGTGGCGGCGGGGTAGGGGGATTAGTTTAGGGGTTAATAATTTTAATATAGGTGGCGGCGGGGTAGGGGGATTAGATTAGGGGGTAATGTAGTTAAAATAGGTGGCAGCGGGGTAGGGGGCTCACATTAGGGGGTAATAATTTTAATATAGATGGTGGCGGTGTAGGGGGATTACATTATGGGGTAATAATTTTAATGTAGGTGGCGGTGGTGTAGGGGGATCACATTAGGGGGTTAGATATTTAATGTAGGTGGAGGCGGGGTCCGGGAGCGGCGGTTTAGGGGTTAAACACTTTATTAGGGATTGCGGCGGGGGATTGCGGTTGACAGGTAGATAGACATTGCGCATGCGTTAGGTGTTAGGTTTTATTTTGCAAGATAGACATTGCGCATGCGTTAGGTTTTATTTTGCAGCCAGTTTAGGGAGCTACGGGGCTCCAATACTCAGCGTAAGGCTTACTATGCCTGCAATTTGTGGCGAGGTGAAAATGGAGTAAGATTTCTCAATTTTCGCCACGTAAGTCCTTACGCTGTATATTGGATACCAAACTGCGCTGGTTTGGTGTACCTGTCTATGGGCCAAAAAACTACGGCCGAAGGCAGAAATATACGTATATAGGATACCAACCCGGCGCAATATTTGGCATCACCGGCTTTTGCGGGCGACGCTGCATATCGGATCGAGCCCCAGGTCTTTATTGTGTTATATGGTGCAGCTTCAAGAAAAGTTTGGTAGAAAAATTGCTCTGAAATTTCCTACTTTTCCCTAAAAGTGATATGAAACATATTTTTCTTTTTTTTTTCATGATTCGTATAAAGCATGTGATTTTAAACAACTTCCCACTTTACTTCTATTGTCTGTGTTTTATTCTCTTGGTATCCTTTGTTGAAAAGACTACCTACGTAGCCTCAGAAGCTGCTGATTGGTGGCTGCACATATATACCTCATGTTATTGGCTCATGCATTCCATTCAGCTAGCTTACAGTAGGGCATTGCTGCTTCTCCAACAAAGGATACCAAGAGAATGAAGCAAATTAGATAATAGAAGTAAATTGGAAAATTATTTAAAATGGTGTTCTCTATCTGGGTCATGAAATGAAAGTTTTGGGTTTCATGTCCCTTTAAAAAAATAAACTAATACATTAATTAGACTTAAAGGAATGTAAGCGTTGAAGCCGGCCCATTTTTGGTTCAGCACCTTGGATCGTGCTTGCTGATTGGTGGGTACATTTAGCCACCAATCAGCAAGCTGTACTCAGGTGCTGAACCAAATATGGACCGGCTTTTAAGCTGCTTTTTCAAATAAAGATACCAAGAGAACAAATAAAAATTGATAATATGAGTAAATTAGAAAGTTGCTTTAAATTGCATGCTCTATCTGAATCATGAGAGAAAAAATTAGCTTCAGCATTCCTTTAACTTTATGAGTCTTTATTTTTTATAGCATTCTTAAATTTTTCCATTTTACAATTTATTTTTTATTCACTATCACCTAGATTACGAGTTTTGCATTACGGTTTTAACGCTGAAAAAATGGCAATTTCAGCGTAAAAACTGTAACACAGTCATTAGGAGTCGTGTCTATAGCTATACCGCAAGCATTTTATCCTGTAACGCAATGTCAATGCCACACTCAAAAAAATTATGTTTTTTCGTGGGATTTCCATAGCGCTGGTATTAAAAGTTGTGCGGTGAGGCTAAAATGCTTGCGTTCCAGCCTATACCGACATGATCCATACCGCCATCTGAGACCAGTAGTTATGAGTTTCGCGCCACAAAAATGTTTAAAAAAACTCATAACTGAAGTGTTACAAAGTACACGAACACCCATAAACTACCTATTAATCCCTATTCTGCTGCCCTCCCGCATCGCAAACACTATTTAAAATTAAAATTTATTAACCCCTAATCTGCCCCTCCCGACATCGCCACCACTAATAAAAGTTGTTAACCCCTATTCCACCGCTCCCTGACATCGCCAGCACTATAATAAAGCTATTAACCCCTATTCTGCCGCTCCCCGACATCACCACCATTAAATAAACCTATTAACCCCTAAACTACCAGGCCCCCACATCGCAAAAAATAAATTAAACTATTAACCCCTAAACCTAACAATCCCCTAACTTTAAATTAAAATTACAATATCCATATCTTAAAATAAATAAAAACTTACCTGTGAATAAAAAAAAAATAAGTTTAAACTAACATTATTATTATTATTATTATTATTATTCTTTATTTATAAAGCGCCAACAGATTCCGCAGCGCTGCCCATGGGTACAAGGATAACAGTACAGTGGAGAAACAATACGATAAGACACAAAATTTACAGACAAATACAGGGGGAGTTGAGGGCCCTGTTCCCGTGGGAACTTACAATCTAGATGGGCAGGAGGATTGGAAACAGGAGGTGGGGACTGCAGAGGTGAGAATGATATTAGTGAGGAGATAGAGGGCAACTGTTAGTTAGTTGGTTAGTTTGTTAATAAGTCGGGTGATAAGCTTCCCTGAACAGAAAGTTCAGGGAAGCTTATCACTAAATTAAAATAACTACCAATTAAATAAACTAAATTACACTTTAAAAAAAAACTAACACTTCTAAAATGATAAATACTAAAATGCGAAAAATAAAAACCAAATTATCCAAAATAAAAACAATTACACCTAATCTAATAGCACTATAAAAATAAAAAGCCCCCCTAAAATAAAAAAACCCTAGCCTACAATAAACTACCAATAGCCATTAAAAGGGCCCAAAGAAATAAGCTCTTTTACCTGAAAAAATACAAAGACCCCCCCCCCCCAACAGTAAAACCCACCACAACCCCCCAAAATAAAAAACCTAACTCTAACAAAAACCTAAGCTACCCGTTGCCCTGAAAAGGGCATTTGTATGGGCATTGCCCTTAAAAGGGCATTCAGCTATTTTACATTGCCCTGAAAAGACCATCCAGGCTTCGAGAAGTCTTTATCCAAGCGGCAAGGTCTTCTATCTTCATCCCGGCGGCGCGGAGCGGGTCCATCCTTGAAGACATCCGGCGCGGAGCATCCTCTTCATACGGTCACCACCGTACACTATATCTACATCGTATGCATGTATTAAATATCCCTTTACGCTTCTCTAGTGATATAAAGTAGTAGATTATTTTTTATGTCTATTAATCTTTGTATCTATAGTTCAGTGATCACTCAACCACTTGTTATTCAGTACAGCATTTTGAACCATGAATTACCTATTTAATGAATATAACTCAATTGTGTTTTTTTCTTGTCCCTTTGGTTTTCAATCAGTCATGTCGTCTAATTATTTGAGTTTTAAATTAACCTTGGTCCTTTTGCTGCATTTACTAATTAACAATCAGCTGTAGGTCACGACAAATCAAAGAATTGTGAAATTATTTTTCTAATGTATACAAAATGAAAGGAGCTGTTATCAGGAGGTACATTTAGCTTTACTGGTATTTGTCTTTTTTGTATAAAGAAGAAATGAATAATAAATGTGCACTAGAAAAAAACATCCATAAAACAGATCAATAAATATATTTTATACAAATAAGTTCCTTACAAAACATTTAGGACCAGATTACGAGTGCACGCGAGCGATAAAGGGTTTATCGCGGATGTTTGAGCTTGTCTGGCTTAAAAGGACACTCAAGTCAAAATTAAACTTTCATTATTCAGATATAGCAGCATTTTAAAACAACTTTACAATTTGCTTCCATTAACAAAGGGTGCAGTCTTTTTATATTTAAACTTTTTGAGCCACCAGCTCCTACTAGAATTACCAGTTGAAATTAAACGTGATTTAAAGGACCAGTCAACACAGTAGATTTTCATAATCAACAAATGCAAGATAACAAGACAATGCAATAGCACTTAGTCTGAACTTCAAATGAGTAGTAGATTTTTTTTCTGACAATTTTAAAAGTTATGTCTTTTTCCAATCCCCCTGTAACATGTGACAGCCATCAGCCAATCACAAATGCATACACGTACCATGTGACAGCCATCAGCCATTCACAAATGCATACAAAATTATTCTTGCACATGCTCAGTAGGAGCTGGTTACTCAAAAAGTTTAAATATAAAAAGACTGTGCACATTTTAGTTAATTGAAGTAAATTGGAAAGTTGTTTAAAATGGCATGCTCTATCTGAATAATGAAAGTTTAATTTTGATTGAGTGTCCCTTTAAGCTGGAATGATTACCGCATCTTCTGAGCTCTGGTTTACTGTTTTGTGAAACTAAAAAGTTGCATAAAACACACATTTTATATTTTAGTATATTGTACTAAAAAACCATCTGATATATGTAGAACTATTTATTTCTGAATAAACAGAACATAATCTTCTATGTGAAGAACATTGTAATGGGAAATATTCATATTTTCATGTCAGGTTGGTACACATTAGAATATGCGATTGGGCTTGCATGCCAGTAGTCTGCTTTTTCCCAATTTTTTTTTGCTCCAGTGACTTCAATTGGGGAATATGTGAATGCGCACGCGATATCTGAAGTTTGGCTTTTCCGCTTGTCGGGTTAGCGCAAGATCCAAAACACTTTAAACTCATAATATGAGCACAACCCAACGCTTACTTCTAGCGCAGTTGCTTGTAATGTGGCCCTTAGTCAATAGGATACCTCAAATTTATTGAACAATACTTTGTCAACAAATAGAGTTTCCAATTGTCCTACAGTTTGTGGAATTGTCCATTGCTTATTCCTCTTTTCCCATGTCTGCATTCCTCTTAAAGAACCATGTGAAAAACCAAACTCACCTAGAAATGCTCTCAACCTAACCAATGGGTGTAACAGCTATGTGACTGGCCAGGGACAGGGCCACGATTAGCATATAAATGTAAAAATGTTATATAGATTGTAAGAGAAATCTCGCGCTCGTGCTCTCTCGCACGCTCTTGCGCTCTCTCTCTCGCACTCTCTTTTGCTCTCTCTATTCTGCACTCTCTCACTCTCTCTCTTTTGTGCGCTCTTGCGCTCTCTCTTTCTCGCACTCTCACGCTCTCTCTTTCTCGTGCTCTCTCTTTCTCGTGCTCTCTCTCTCGTGCTCTCTCTTTTTCGCGCTCTCACGCCCTCTCTTTCGCTCTCTCTCTTTTAAAGGGATACGAACACCAATCCCAGGTGCTAAACCAAAAAATAGGCAGGCTCCTAAGCTTACATTCCTGCTTTTCAAATAGATATACCAAGAGAACTTCATAATAGGAGTAAATAAGAATGTTGCTTAAAATTGCATGCTCTGAATCATAAAAGCACATTCAAAAAGTCTATATTATACACATAAAAGAGCAATGCATAAAAAGTATGATCCATTAATGCTCACTAGTGGATGGAGAACCTTTCTTGGGGGCACAGGAACATCCATTAAAAAGATAACATTTTTTTTAAAGAAATATAGAATTTAAAATTAGTTTTATAATTCAAACAGAGAGTAAAAAAATAACAATATGTTCTGTTATCAAATTTACCTCTGTTTTTCTCTTAATATCCTTTGTTGAAAATTTGTTTTTTTATTAGAGTTTTTAAAAAAGATACTAAGAGGAAATATGTAATTTTGGTAACACAATTGAATTGGTTACATTCTGTTGGAATCATGAAAGTTTCATTTTGACTCCCATGTCCCTTGAAATACTTTCTCAATGGAAAAGAAGAAAAAATACAAAATGCTTTAATTTAAATAAATTGGTTCTTTTGCAGGACTGGTATATTTTTATTGAGAATGTGCATGACAATGGGCTACATTTAAGAAGCTGTCTGCCCGGTCTTTGATAAATGGACCCCAATGCATGAGAGGTGCCAAATATATACAATTCACTGACACTGACAATGCCAACCGTGTAAAAGAGAAGTAGTTGTATTTAATGCACAATAAATACATACACTGGGGCTGATTTATCAATACCTGGCGGACATGATACGCTGTAGCGTATCATGTCCGCCAGACATTTCTGAATCACAACAGCATACGCTGTCGGCATTTAACATTGCACAAGCAGTACTGGTGAACTGCGTGTGTAATGCCAATCGGCCGTTAGCTGGGGGTGTCAATCGACCGGATCGTATAGGATCGGGCGGATTGATGTCCGCAGCCTCAGAGGCAGCGGCCGAGTTATGGAGCATTGGTTTTAAGATCGCTGCTTCTTAACTCCTGTTTCCAGCGAGCCTGAAGTCTCGCGCGGAAACAGGCACATCAGGGGCCATTCGGCCCTTTATAAATCGGCCCCATTGTACAAACAGCTTTTTAAGAAATTATACATCCCCCTACACTTACTTAACAGTAAGCCATCATTACTCCAAACATCAGAATACACGCAGAGAGAACAAGGGCAATTTCAACTCTGTTTGCAGCTTGATTCATTTGCAGATTTAAGATGTGTACATTAGATTTTAATACCAATCTAAGAAAAGACACTTAATATAAGTATCTGAGATATCTAAACTATTGGAGTTGTATAATGGCATAATGGATGCACTGTAGCAGTATTAGATACGTCTTGTCTGCAATTACTTATTTATTAAAAAAGTTTGTACTTGGTAAATGCATTTCACTTTAGTCTCCTACTAGAGATATAGCAACATATACCATTTTATTGTCTGTTTAAGTGACAGAGTAACTATGTGAAACAATATGCCAGAGAAGAATTGGCTTGTTGTGTATAAAACTTGGCATAATTCTACCTCGTAGTGTCATACATTTTTTGCTTCAAAATACTGTTTGCAAGTGCTCATAATTTAATTGAAATGTTCTAAAGATGTTTTACATCTTTTTTACAGTAGAAATCAAGTAGACCAGTGTCCTTATCAAACCATCTTGGATAAAAGACCTCCGCATCCCTTTAATGTGCACTTAATAGTAATTGGCCCTCCCAGACTGGAAAGGTGCCAGAGGTCAAAACAACTAACGCTTGATTATGTAATATTTGCCACATCAGACATAAGAAACCACGCTGACACTTGCAGGGTGACATCAGGGAAATAAAGCATCTGTCCCTGCTAATTGTGAGATGCATCCTATAGAAAGTAATGTGGTTAGTTGGAAAGGGAAACTTCGCTAGGGAGGGTAACGTTAGTAAGGTTTAGGGGCACACTTTAAAAATTAAATACTGCTGCCTATACAGTATCAGATTACTCTATTATCAGACATGTGCAATTGTTTTGTTACGGATGCAAATTCAATAACAAAACACAGATATTCGTGTTATTTTCACAAAATGAATATCTACACCACAAAATTTAAAGGGGTTTAAAATACTTACCTCTAGCGTGCTGGAGAACTGCACTAAACCCGACCCCTCCTCACAGATCCTTGGGGTTTGCTAATATGAGGCTTTGCGCAGCGGTTCACAGGGCCTGCACTAAAGGCGAATGTCCTTTAGTGTAGGCCCTGGGACCCCCAATGCTAAGCCTCCTATTAGCGCACCCTGGCACTCTGTGAAGGATTGGCACGGCTCTCCAGAGCGCTAGAGGTAAGTATGTAACGCTACCGGTGAACTTTTTTACCTGTAGTAAAGGAACTTTGCATTTGTTTAACAAAAAATAATCGCCTAGATTTAGAGTTTTGTCGGTAAAGACCCGCGTAGCTAACGCTGCTTTTTTCCTACTGCTGCTTCCAAACAAAGCTGGTATTTAGAGTTGTCTGAGGGGCTGCGTTAGGCTCCAAAAAGGGTGCGTTGAGCCTAATTTACCGCCACTTCAACCCTCAATACCAGCGTTGCTTACGGTAGCGGTAAGCAGCTAAAACGTGCTCATGCACGATTCCCCCATAGGGAACAATGGGGCAGTTTGGGCTGAAAAAAAAAATAACACCTGCAAAAAAGCAGCGTTAAGCTCCCAACGCAGCCCCATTGTTTCCTATGGGGAAACACTCTCTAAGTCTGCACCTAACATGAACCCCGAGTCTAAACACCCCTAACCTTACACTTATTAACCCCTAATCTGCCGACCCCGCTATTGCTGACACCGGCATTACACAATTAACCCCTAATCTGCCGCTTCGGACACCGCCGCCACCTACATTATACCTATGTACCCCTAATCTGCTGCCCCTAACATCGCCAACACCTACATAATATTTATTAACCCTTAATCTGCCCCCCCCCCAACGTCGCCGCTACCTTACCTACACTTATTAACCCCTAATCTGCCGACCGGACCTCGCTGCTACTCTAATAAAGTTATTAACCCCTAAACCGCCACACTCCCGCCTCGCAAACCCTATAATAAATAGTATTAACTCCTAATCTGCCCCCCCCATATGTCGCCACCACCTAACTTCAAGTATTAACCCTTAATCTGCCGACCGGACCTCGCCGCTACTCTAATAAATGTATTAACCCCTAAAGCTAAGTCTAACCCCCCTAAGTTAAATATAATTTAAATCTAACAAAATAAATTAAATCTTATTAACTAAAGTATTCCTATTTAAAACTAAATACCTACCTGTAAAATAAACCCTAATATAGCTACAATATAACAAATAATTATATTGTAGCTATTTTAGGATTTATATTTATTTTACAGGCAACTTTGTATTTATTTTAACTAGGTACAATAGCTATTAAATAGTTATTAACTATTTAATAGCTACCTAGTTAAAATAATTACAAAATTACCTGTAAAATAAATCCTAACCTAAGTTACAATTAAACCTAACACTGCACTATCAATAAATTAATTAAATAAATTACATACAATTAAATAAACTAAACTAAATTACAAAAACGAACACTAAATTACAAAAAATAAAAAAAGATTACAAGAATATTAGGCTAATTACACCTACTCTAAGCCCCCTAATAAAATAAAAAAGCCCCCCAAAATAATAAAGGTCCCTACCCTTTTTTTTTACCAGCCCTTAAAAGGGCTTTTTGCGGGGCATGCCCCAAAGTAATCAGCTCTTTTGCCTGTAAAAAAAAAAAATACAACCCCCCCCCAACATTAAAACCCACCACCCACATACCCCTACTCTAACCCAAACCCCCCTTAAATAAACCTAACACTACCCCCCTGAAGATCTCCCTACCTTGAGTCGTCTTCACCCAGCCGGGCCGAAGTCTTCATCCGATGGGGCAGAAGAGGACATCCAAACCGGCAGAAGTCTTCATCCTATCCAGGCGGAAGAGGACATCCGGACCGGCAGACATCTTCATCCAAGCGGCATCTTCTATCTTCATCCATCCGGAGCGGAGCCATCTTCTTCCAGCCGATGCGGATCCATCCTCTTCAACCGACGCCTACTCGCCGAATGAAGATTCCTTTAAATGACATCATCCAAGATGGCGTCCCTCGAATTCCGATTGGCTGATAGGCCAATCAGATTGAGCTTGCATTCTATTGGCTGTTCCTATCAGCCAATAGAATGCAAGCTCAATCTGATTGGATTAGCCAATCGGATTGAACTTGAATCTGATTGGCTGATTTAATCAGCCAATCAGATTTTTCCTACCTTAATTCCGATTGGCTGATAGAATCCTATCAGCCAATCGGAATTCGAGGGACGCAATCTTGGATGACGTCATTTAAAGGAACCTTCATTCGGCGAGTAGGCGTCAGTTGAAGAGGATGAATCTGCGTCGGCTGGAAGAAGATGGCTCGGCTCCGGATGGATGAAGATAGAAGATGCCGCTTGGATGAAGATGTCTGCCGGTCCGGATGTCCTCTTCTGCCCAGATAGGATGAAGACTTCTACCGGTCTGGATGTCCTCTTCTGCCCCATCAGATGAAGACTTCGGCCCGGCTGGGTGAAGACGACTCAAGGTAGGGAGATCTTCAGGGGGGTAGTGTTAGGTTTATTTAAGGGGGGTTTGGGTTAGAGTAGGGGTATGTGGGTGGTGGGTTTTAATGTTGGGGGGGTTGTATTTTTTTACAGGCAAAAGAGCTGATTACTTTGGGGCATGCCCCGCAAAAAGCCCTTTTAAGGGCTGGTAAAAGAGCTGGTTACTTTTTAATTTAGAATAGGGTAGGGACCTTTATTATTTTGGGGGGCTTTTTTATTTTATTAGGGGGCTTAGAGTAGGTGTAATTAGCCTAATATTCTTGTAATCTTTTTTTATTTTTTGTAATTTAGTGTTTTTATTTTTTTGTAATTTAGTTTAGTTTATTTAATTATATGTAATTGTAGGTAATTTATTTAATTAATTTATTGATAGTGTAGTGTTAGGTTTAATTGTAACTTAGGTTAGGATTTATTTTACAGGTAATTGTGTAATTATTTTAACTAGGTAGCTATTAAATAGTTAATAACTATTTAATAGCTATTGTACCTAGTTAAAATAAATACAAAGTTGCCTGTAAAATAAATATAAATCCTAAAATAGCTACAATATATTTATTCATTATATTGTAGCTTTATTAGGGTTTATTTTACAGGTAAGTATTTAGTTTTAAATAGGAATACTGTAGTTAATAATAAGATTTAATTTATTTAGTTAGATTTAAATTATATTTAATTTAGGGGGGTTAGGGTTAGACTTAGCTTTAGGGGTTAATAGATTTATTAGAGTAGCGGCGAGGTCCGGTCGGCAGATTAGCAGATTAGGGGTTAATACTTGAAGTTAGGTGGCAGCAACTTTGGGGGGCAGATTAGGGGTTAATACTATTTATTATAGGGTTTGCGAGGCGGGAGTGCGGCGGTTTAGGGGTTAATAACTTTATTAGAGTAGCGGCGAGGTCCGGTCGGCAGATTAGGGGTTAATAAGTGTAGGTAAGGTAGCGGCGAAGTTGGGGGGGCAGTTTAGGTGTTAATAAATATTATGTAGGTGTCAGCGATGTTAGGGGCAGCAGATTAGGGGTTCATAGGGATAATGTAGGTGGCGGCGATGTGCGGTCAGCAGATTAGGGGTTAAAAATATTTATTATAGTGGCGGCGATGTGGGGGGACCTCGGTTTAGGGGTACATAGGTAGTTTATGGCTGTTAGTGTACTTTAGAGCACTGTAGTTAGGAGCTTTATATACAGGCGTTAGCCCATAAAGCTCTTAACTACAGCCTTGGTAGGAGTCTTGTCGGTAGAGGCTCTACCGTTCACTTCAGCCAAGACTCTAAATACCAGCGTTAGGAAGATCCCATTGAAAAGATAGTATACGCAATTGGCGTAAGGGGATCTGCGGTATGGAAAAGTTGCGGCTTGAAAGTGAGCGTTAGACCCTTTCCTGCCTGACTCTAAATACCAGCGGGCGGCCAAAAGCAGCGTTAGGACCCCTTAACGCTGCTTTTGACGGCTAACGCAGAACTCTAAATCTAGGTGAATGTTAATGTTCCACGAATATTCAGTAATTATTTAGTTTAAAAAGAGACTAATACTGAATAGCATGGCAGCTAAATTTTCGGAAACCTGCATTTTTTTGAATATTCAGTCCGAAAGATTCGGCTGAACCAGAATTTTTTGCCTGTGCACATATCTTACAATTGTATTTTATTTATTTTTTTTGCAAATAAGTGTTTTAAATCTTTTGACACAATCTTGCCATCTTTTGGTTTGCAAGAAAAAAAGCAGCGAGAACTGAAGGGGGGTAAATGTTTAGCAAATATGCCAGACCTGGAGAAGAACTTTCAGCTGCACCCATGGAATGCCCTTGTTCAGTCTGCTAGCAGAGGTTGGGGGTGGTTTATTTTACAATAAGGAAATCAATACATTTCAAATTTTGTATTCCTAGTACCAATTTCACATTTGTTTTTTTGCATGTGCAATAACATTTTATTACGATTTCTACTGTGTGCATTAAACATGTTTGTTTGTTTTTTTCTCTGTAATTTTAGTACAAATTTTAATATTTCAATAAAATATGGATTTTGCAGAAAATGTTTGCTATGATTAATTTATTGATTATATATCACTTTTAAATTATGATTTTTTTTTTTTGTGAGAGCATGCAAACAAATCATACGTACAGCGTCCTTCAGCTAATAGTGCCGGAAGTAAACTCGGGTAATCCAATCCTTCCTAACAGCCCGGAGTGCTGTAGCAGTGGCGGATCAAGCTGCAAAGCATACAACCACATGAAAAAAGCAGGTACTACTGGATGTGAGAGAAAATAAAATCAACAAACTTTATTGGTTTTCAAAATAAAAATATCCCACAAACATGAAAGCAAATAGGCTGATGCATTTTGCACCTCCTAGGTCTATGAGTAAGTACCACTAGTGGGCACGAAATGCGTCAGTCTGTTGTCTCTTATTGTCTGCCTTCATGTCTGTGGGATATTTTTTAATTTTTAGGATACCAATAAAGTTTGTTGATTTTATTTTTTATGTGATTTTTTTTTTGTAAGACATATTGCAATCCATCTCCTTCACATACACACCTTTTGAGTTCTTAAGGTTATCACTGTCCTCAAGGTAAAAACTAGCTTTACAGAATTCCACCATGGGCTTTATAAAATCAGAGACCTTTATATCATTGAATTACATATGTAATAAAATCCATGTGCAATCAAAAGCATGCACACTTATTCCACATCTATAGTGCAGATTGCACTTGGATCAAGCAGACTTGTATATAATAATACTATTTATAGAAAAAAGTTATAATCATGGCAAACAGTCAGTCATGGATACATGGTCCTGAGTAGCTCAAGGAACTTCATGCATATTTTATGTGGATAATGGGTGTAGAGGCTCAGGTCCTTTAAAGTATTCTTTTCTGGTGCTTCAGTTTAGGGCTGAGGAATAAGAAACGTGGCTTGTGATTTGTGTAGATCAACACCAATTAATTAGTGCAGTATACTTACTCTGAAATATTCTGAGTCCAACCTCTTCATTCATATATAGCATTTGAACGATATGTTTTAGAGTTTTTGTCTACTCTCTCCTGATGTAGGTGTATCTGCAAGTGATGGAAATCACACTGAAATTTGTTGTATCTGACAGTGTGTATAATGTGCAGTATACTCACTCCGAATAACTCGGAATCCAGCTCCTCACAGAATATTTGTAGAGATGATGTAGTTATTTCCAAAAGGCAGCAAACAAATATTTGTTATAAAAACAAACATTTATTAAAAACATGTCATTTAGACAAATAAAAGCTCTTATTGATTGGCTCTATGCGTTTCAACGATATACTCATCATTTTGTTTTACTGCTCTTGAAAAAGACGAGTATATAGTTGAAACGCGTAGAGCCAATCATTAAGAGTTTTAATTTGTCTAAATGACATGTTTTTAATGTTTTTTTTTTTTTTATAACAAATATTTGTTTGCTGACTTTTGGAAATAACTACATCATCTCTACAAATATTCTGTGAGGAGCTGGATTTCGAGTTATTCGGAGTGAGTATACTGCACATTTATACACACTGTCAGATACAACAAATTTCACTGTGATTTCCATCACTTGCAGATACACCTACATCAGGAGAGAGTAGACATAAAACTCTAAAACATATCGTTCAAATGCTATATATGAATGAAGAGGTTGGACTGAATATTTCAGAGTAAGTATACTGCACTAATTAATTGGTGTTGATCTACACAAATCACAAGCCAAGTTTCTTATTCCTCAGCCCTAAACTGAAGCACCAGAAAAGAATACTTTAAAGGAACTGCGCCTCTACACCCATTATCCACATTTCTATAAACAGTCTTTTGGGAGAGACTGATAGAAGGCAGCGGTCAACACAGAGGGGAGTACTATTCTCATATTATTCTTGTCATTTCTATAAAATTGGTGTTATAACATCTAGTATACCTTGTATAGTATAATTTTGTATATTTTATGTGGAGCATCTGCACTTGGGGCCTGATGCTCAAAACCTCGCGAGCATGGAGAGAAATCTCGATAAATCTTTGGGGGCATTGTTTGAGCATTATTTTGCAATGCAGATGCCTCTCCTTCACACCCAAAACTCCACATAGATAAACAACTTTCAAGAAGACAAAATTGCTGTTGGTGACGAGACATATTAGTGCATCTTACCAGAGAGGAGAGGTTTAGATAATCAGGCCCTTGGTCGCTATCAAATGTCTATAAAATGCAACATTTTATCTGCTTGTTTAACCTTTTGCCGCCGTTGTATTCTGTCACAATGGCGCTGGGCTTTAAAGCCGTTATGACGGAATACATCGTCATAGCCAACGGCTGTCCTGAAGCCTGCTGCTCTTGCAGGATTTGATCGCGGTCTGGAGGGTGTTCCTAGCCTAATAGGGACTCCCCCCCCCAGACCTGATCCCATAATTGAAATCTCCTATGTAGACTTTATAACCCGGTCACGAAAGGGTTAATTTAGGAACAAAAATGGAAAGCTTTTAAAATTGAATGCCCTATCTAAATAATCAAAAGTTTAATTTTGATTGGGTGTCCTTTGAATTGACTACAGCATAGAGGACCAGAAACATAGATTCCACAAGATGCTTTAAGAGGTATATGCCTGAACTGCAATTGATTTGCAAAACCTTAAAACTTGTGCTAACAAAATGACACATGTTTAATGATTTTAAACATTTCTTTTGCAATTCAGCGCATCATTGCTCATTTATGCTATGAGTTTCATGTCCCTTTAAATTGTTTGATATTTGGCTTCTATGCTTTATGCATCCAGATTAATTTGGCAAATTTGCAAAATGTAATTTGATAAAAGTGCAAGTGGACAAAAGCAGTATATGGTGTTCAGGGTCTTCCCAGCATAAAATGTTTTTAACTCACAACCAAGATGATATATCTTCCATCAAAACAGAATCAGGAAGACAGTACATCCTTTTATAACTGGTTTATTCTAGTGCTGCATTCAGTCTGGTACATTGTATGGGCAGAGGAGAAAGCACTCAGGTATTATTATGTCTGCATATTCTGAATGTACAATGCAAAAGTTTATGATTGTTTAATGGACTTTTCTTCCTCTTCTTTTAAATGAATGGTGTAATAGATTCCCAAAGTACATTTATGTTTGTTTAATGAGAAAACATTATAAACACAATAGCAGTTGCAGACCTACTTAACAGAGGACCCTGGTATGCAACATAGGGTGCACCTTTTGTTTTTGGTGCCCCTATAAGTAATACATTAGTAAGCAACAATTGAAATATTCAGGGTACTCTGTAAAATAATTATGTGAGAGAGAGAAAAATAAAGCACATTCCTATGTATAGACTGGCTGCTATGCCCTATCTCAGCATCTGAGCCCTGTAGACCTTCACGTGTATAGCCTATTCTTAAAGGGACATACAACTCCAATATGCAAATACTCTTATGTATTAGATCATTTTCTTATTGCATTATTGCTTGTCATACCTATGTGTTTAATGGGATATGAAATACCCCAAACAATTCTTGTTTCAGACAGAGCATACAATTTAAAAAAGTTTCTTATTAACTTTTCTTATAGTATTCTTTGTTGAAGAGAAACCTAGGTAGGTATCTGAAGCACTACATGGCAGGAAATAGTGCTGCATCTAGTGCTTTTTTATATGGATAACATTCTTGCAAAACCGCTGTCAAATAGTTAAACATACCCGCTCCTCAGCTTACGTCTTTGCTTTTCAACAAAAGATACCAATAGAACAAAGAATTTGCTAATAGAAGTAACTTGAAAAGTTTTTTTTTTAAAAATGCATGTGCTATCTGAATCATGAAAGAAAAGGTCTGTGTTTCTTCTCCCTTTGAGCCACACAAAGGGGTTAAACACATAGGCCCCCATTTATCAAACTCAGCTGCCCGCAGTTAGCATTACACAAGCAATTGTGTTAGAGCCAAGCTTGTCTATCATCCCAGTCGATCCTGACCAGGATGATTTAAATGATTCAGAAAGATTTAAATGATCCACAATCTGAGATTCCTGGAATCTTAGAGATTATTGACAAGTTTGGGTCGTTCTCGGGCTATAAAATTAATGTTACCAAGTCCGACTTACTCTGGCTAAATCCAGTAGTACACTCGGATTATGTTCCTCCTTTTAATGTGGCAGAACAATATATCACCTATTTAGGCATTAACATTAGTAGAAATCCAGCGGATTGGTACACTCTTAACTATACCCCTCTTTTAAATAAGATAGAAGCAGACTTAAGGAATTGGGCAAATATACCGTTATCACTTACTGCTAAAATTAATCTGATAAAGATGACTATTCTACCAAAAGTTTTATGTTATGCAGAATACTCCTATTATGCTGTCGAAACTTGATTTCAAAACTTTTGGACAGTCACATTAGGACATTTATCTGGGGTAGGGATCGGAAACGTATTTTGCTACTTAAATTGGCTCAAATTAAACGATTTGGCGGATTAGCTTTACCGATATTTTCAATATACAACTAAATCTGCTTGGCTAAGGTAGCTATGGACTGGCTTACTGGTGGCTCTTATGTTGCAGCTTTTGATCTTGAACAAAAACTAGTTCACCCTTTTTCGCTTACCGCCCTATTACATTGCCCCAGCAAAAGTATACCAAGCAAGATTAAGAAGAAGTGTACAGTGATGAATGTTATCATAGCCTGGCAGTTCATTCGGTGTTGCATGGACGATAATCCTTTAATCTCCGATGTTGTCCCAATTACGAGGAATCCCTGCTTTACTCCGGGTCTAAATAATAAATTGTTTAACAGATGGGCTGCACAGGGCCTCTCTCATTTAATTGCGAGACCCTGATAATATTTCTATATTTCCTTCCTCAGTTCTTAAAAATCGTTATCAACTTAAAAATGTAGATTTTTACGTGTATTTACAACTTCGACATTGGTATAACGCTACCACTCAAAACCATACTAGAGAATGGGTCTCACTCTCTATAAGTTAGGAAAACATTCCAGTAGTTACTGGTACAGAATGGTGTTAGCACCAATGGGAGAACGAAACCTTGCGGATATATGTGCTAAGTGGTCTCATGTTAATTTAGCTTTGGATATAGGCAAGGTGAAATAGAGTATAATTGCGGCTGAACGGGCCACTCTTTCCACGTCATGGTGCGAATCACACTTTAAAATGTTAAATCGTGTATATATGCCGCCAGCAAGCTTGAACAGTTGGTTCGGTAACTCATTAAATTTATGTCCACGATGTTGTTCTGATAGGGCCGACCTGGTCCACATGTTTTGGAGTGGCCCGAAAATATTGCAGTTCTGGCGCTGTGTGCAATTCTGGTTGAATAAGATACTAAGCTCGCAATTAATACTCCACCCACAGAAAATATTTTTCTTGGCTGAGGCGTCTGATTATACACATAATGTCACCTTTGTTAACACCGCAATTCTGGGAGCTAGATACCTAATTCTGAAAAATTGGAAGGCTAAACAAGCACCTACGATTAATAATTTATCATATTTATTACACTCACAATATATCATAGAACAATTGGAAAATGCTAATAGTGGTCCTAACCAACATGAAAGATTTGCTAGTAAGTGGTTAGAGTTTATTAAAAGGTACAGAAACACTACATAAAAATGCAGGAAAATAATTTTTTTCTTTTTACGCGCAGACACCCTTCTCCCACCTACACCCCCTGGGCCAGCGGTCCGTTTCTCCTCAAAGTGAATGGATTTATTGTTTTAGACTTAAAAATAATGTATGCTTAAGTTTAGCATAGATCATATTATTAATCCATTATACTTAATTCTCGCTCTCTTACTACTTCTTTTGATATTTTGAAAAACTGATTTTGATTGTCATATACATGAAATTGTATAGGTATACTTTGATAAAATGAGGTTAACAAGGTCATTTGTATTGTATTAGAACAGATGCCACATGTTCATCGTTTGTTAGAGATCTGTTATGATGATTTTTCATTTTTTGGCTTCTTGTTTTTCTGTTATGATATAATAACCTCAATAAAATATATTTATATCAGAAATGGAGTTGTGCTTAAGTAATGAGGGTAAGGGAGAGAGAGGGGAGTGCCGGAGAGAAAATCCCCACTCGGGGCCAGGCTTATCCAGAAAGAGGCGGAGGGTGGCAATGAACAATAAACATTATTTTTCACATTAGTAAAACTAACAACATCAATAGCCTCAGTCAAGTTTCTATAATCGCTGGCTGACCTTTCGGCGTTACAGATTATATAGATGACTAAAAGTATAAATATTAAAGAAAAACACAGTATACTCATAATATAATTCAGTCAGTGTATAAATTATGTCTGCGGGGCAGCCCAGGATAAAATCAGGGTTAAGCTAGGCTTTGAAGTAATATGTTGGTGATGCTGATACAAGCGACATGTTGATGCCATTGGATATGCGATCTGTAGGTACGATGTCAAAGCTATGTCTTCTTGTACTCCTACTGAAAGAATGTGTCGTTATTGTATTGTGGGAGAGTAGGTATTTGAATAATACTTCAGAAATCTCCGCTTACTATGTTGATGAGGGGGGTGTGGGGTGGTTAGGACTATATGTGTTCAATGAGTTTTATCGTTTATCCTAAAAGGCTTAGCAAGGTAAGAGCTTTTCTGGAGCCGTGAGGTGGTCACCGTCTAGAAATGTATTCAGACTTAATGAAATATATGTGAGACTGGGCTATCCTGCAGAGAAAATGTGTAAAAATATAATATTCCTTTAACAAAAACAAATACGAACAATCATTACAAATAGAGAAGTAAACTTTTCTTACAGGATATTCAAACAAAAGAACATATAGAAGTAAACAACAAAGATGTACATGTGACATAATAATAATTATGGTGATACTTTAATTATATTCAATATTGTGAAGGTGTCTATATATATATATATATATATATATATATATATATATATATACACGGAAGGGAACTGCACTCTCATACCGGACCGGGTACACATCCCATGACCCTGCAACATGCTCAGCCCTGGGTGCCACTGGCACTCACAGGAAGCTGTGCTGTCCCCAGAGCCACAAGCAGTTAACCCCAGACAGGCCTGGGTGCAAGAACCATAGGGAAAATTACAAAACAAATTAATACAACACACAGAGAAAACCCAGCACTCACTTACAAGCTCTACAATATGGTTACATATTCCTGTGCACCCTTCCCTTGTTTTCAGTTTGTTTGGATTTGAAAGCTTGCATTGTGTGGCTGTTTTAGGGTCTCAGGTATTGGAAAGCACCTTGACGTGGTACCTGAGCTTGTCCCATTTGGCCAGATGCTGTGACTAACCTTTCCATTTTTGCTTTTAAATCTTAGCTGAGAGCTTGTAAGTGAGTGCTGGGTTTTCTCTGTGTGTGGTATTAATTTGTTTTGTAATTTTCCCTATGGTTCTTGCACTCAGACCTGTCTGGGGTTAACTTCTTGTGGCTCTGGGGACAACACAGCTTCCTGTGAGTGCCAGTGGCACCCAGGGCTGAACATGTTGCAGGGTCATGGGATGTGTACCCGGTCCGGTATGAGAGTACAGTTCCCTTCCGTGTTTTGTATATGTCTAGGGTGGTTACATATTCCTGTGCACCCTTCCCTTGTTTTCAGTTTGTTTGGATTTGAAAGCTTGCATTGTGTGGCTGTTTTAGGGTCTCAGGTATTAGAAAGGACCTTGACGTGGTACCTGAGCTTGTCCCATTTGGCCAGATGTGGTGACTAACCTTTCCATTTTTGCTTTTAAATCTTAGCTGAGAGCTTGTAAGTGAGTGCTGGGTTTTCTCTGTGTGTTGTATTAATTTGTTTTGTAATTTTCCCTATGGTTCTTGCACCCAGACCTGTCTGAGGTTAACTGCTTGTGGCTCTGGGGACAGCACAGCTTCCTGTGAGTGCCAGTGGCACCCAGGGCTGAGCATGTTGCAGGGTCATGGGATGTGTACCCGGTCCGGTATGAGAGTGCAGTTCCCTTCCGTGTTTTGTATATGTCTAGGGTGGTTACATATTCCTGTGCACCCTTCCCTTGTTTTCAGTTTGTTTGGATTTGAAAGCTTGCTTTGTGTGGCTGTTTTAGGGTCTCAGGTATTGGAAAGGACCTTGACGTGGTACCTGAGCTTGTCCCATTTGGCCAGATGCAGTGACTAACCTTTCCATTTTTGCTTTTAAATCTTAGCTGAGAGCTTGTAAGTGAGTGCTGGGTTTTCTCTGTGTGTTGTATTAATTTGTTTTGTAATTTTCCCTATGGTTCTTGCACCCAGACCTGTCTGGGGTTAACTGCTTGTGGCTCTGGGGACAGCACAGCTTCCTGTGAGTGCCAGTGGCACCCAGGGCTGAGCATGTTGCAGGGTCATGGGATGTGTACCCGGTCCGGTATGAGAGTGCAGTTCCCTTCCGTGTTTTGTATATGTCTAGGGTGGTTACATATTCCTGTGCACCCTTCCCTTGTTTTCAGTTTGTTTGGATTTGAAAGCTTGCATTGTGTGGCTGTTTTAGGGTCTCAGGTATTGGAAAGGACCTTGACGTGGTACCTGAGCTTGTCCCATTTGGCCAGATGCAGTGACTAACCTTTCCATTTTTGCTTTTAAATCTTAGCTGAGAGCTTGTAAGTGAGTGCTGGGTTTTCTCTGTGTGTTGTATTAATTTGTTTTGTAATTTTCCCTATGGTTCTTGCACCCAGACCTGTCTGGGGTTAACTGATTGTGGCTCTGGGGACAGCACAGCTTCCTGTGAGTGCCAGTGGCACCCAGGGCTGAGCATGTTGCAGGATCATGGGATGTGTACCCGGTCCGGTATGAGAGTGCAGTTCCCTTCTGTGTTTTGTATATGTCTAGGGTGGTTACATATTCCTGTGCACCCTTCCCTTGTTTTCAGTTTGTTTGGATTTGAAAGCTTGCATTGTGTGGCTGTTTTAGGGTCTCAGGGTATTGGAAAGAACCTTTACGTGGTACCTGAGCTTGTCCCATTTGGCCAGATGCGGTGACTAACCTTTCCATTTTTGCTTTTAAATCTTAGCTGAGAGCTTGTAAGTGAGTGCTGGGTTTTCTGTGTGTGTGTATGTGTGTGTATGTGTATATGTGTGTGTGTATGTATATATATATATATATATATATATATATATATATATATATATATATATATATATATATATATATATATATATATATATATATATATATATATATAAATAATATTTCATCTAATCATCTTCGCATTGTCTTCACTATTTCTCTGATTGTTTTTGAGCTATATTATGTATTCTTACTTAGACACTACCAAGCAGGCGGGTTCTTTTGATTCTCTTTTAACCAATGAAAATCAACCTAAAGTTTTAAATGTACCTGTCAGGCACAGCACCTGCATGCTATGACTACGGCTCTATAGCCGAAACGCGTAAGCCCTGGTGCTGCGTCTGCACTGGTGTCTACCCTGATTCTCCATGTTCATTGTTTTAACCCCTAATAAATATATTTTGAATTTTATTCCCGGAGCATCCAGTATTCTTCATTTGAGATACTTTAAACTCTCATCTATACTTAACAAAGTGCATTACCCAATGTCTGGAGGCTAATCTGTGTTTTCTGACAGTCCAGAATTGACTAGGTATTTCCGTTTAAATAAAAATGTTGTAGATAACAAAGGATATAAAAAGGAAAAAGAGATAATAAGGCAAAACAACATAATTCCTGATGATACAGTTCACATGAAATATCCTTCATCTCTGATGGTTAGACATCTTTAATAGATGAAGAGGCATCTTTCCTTAAGTTTTGGAAACTGAAGGACTCTGGTAAAGGACGCCAAACTGGGGCTGTAGCATTGAGTTTCTCCGCTCTTTCAGAAGTAGGATTAGGCTGGTTTGCGGAGGGGAACAGTTTCAGTGATTGCAGTAACTTAAGTCCCTGATCTGGGGTATTGATGGAGTAGGAGGAATCTTCAATTTGAAAAAAGAGCTTAACTGGAAAACCCCATCTATATTTAATGTTATTGTTGCGGAGACATTGTGTAACTTGTTGAAATGTGTGTCTCCTGGACAGGGTATGGGAAGATAAGTCTGGAAAGATCTGTATCGCCTGGAATGGATCTTTCAAGTTCCTGTTTTGAAATGATGCTCTTAGGATCCTCTCTTTGAATGTGTAATAGTGTAGACGAACAATAGCATCTCTAGATGAGCTTGAAGACGAGTTCCTCGGTCTAAGAGCTCGAACTCTATCTATAAGGGCTTCCTGGTTTTGAGTTGGACCTAGGAGCTCTCCAAAGAGATCTAGAAGATATTTAGGAAGGTCAGAGGTGCCGACCTCCCCTGGAATGCCCCTTATTCTTATATTATTACGGCATGACCTGTCCTCTTGGTCCGCTATCTTGGATTCTAAATCTGAAATCACATCAGCGAGAGATTGGGTATAGGCAAGAAGGTTGGAGTGATCTAGATGTAGATCTTCTTGTTTATTTTCCAGCATTTCTGTCCTCTCTCCTAACAAGGAGATATCTCTCTTCAGTTCAGTGACAATATCTTAAGTTCTTGTTTGAGAGAAGAATGGTGGGAGTCCATCTTGTCCGATAACTCTTTAATGGACTCTAAGATAGAAGTGGACGTATGGGTGGGTCTCTCACTAGAATGAGTTGCGATCCTGGGTGGTCCTTTGGAGGATATTATTGAGTCTCTCGAGTCTTCGTCCGACATGTCCTGCTCATAGAGATTTTTGTTAGGAAAATGATCTGAGAGAGTCCGTTTTGGGAGGTCACTATGTTTCTGCTTCTTTTTTTGTGAGTGAGCCATATTATATATAGTTGATAATAAACTCCAACACCTTCTTTCTGTAATTGGGTGGGTTAAACTCCACGGTGGTTAGAAAGTGGAGAAATCAGATCCGGCACCCCCCTACAGGGGAGTCTTAGCACAGCATTGTGTCGGAGGTGAGTAGGTTTTAAAAAATAATGTTCCTAGAAGACTTGTTCACTGTGTAGGAAGCCTATTGAGAGATCTTATAGGCTATAAGTAGTCTGCCTCTCTCCAGGGGAAGTAGCTCTCTGCTGAGCGAGTAAGGAGAAAGGAGCTTAGGGTATGTCCCGTAGGCAATAAGGGCCGACGGGAAAGGGGGGAGATAGAACAGATAACTGCTATATATGGTTGCTCTATATTAGCTAGTGGCAGTGATTAGAGAGGGTAAATATTCAAACTGATCTTTAGGTGCTGCAGGTTGTAACGAGGCTAGATCAGCATACCAAGCTAATCTGCAGGGTTGAGCATATTAGCAGTAGGGATAGAGTATAGTGAATAAAGTGAGCTCTGAGGGGCTTATTGGTGATCAGTGCTTTTAAGTTTGATAGCATCAATTATAAGTGCATCTAGAGTTCCAATTATTTCACCCCTTTTTTCACTCTATTTTCCACTGTACTTAAAAGAGAGGATCCGGTGAGGAGGGTGTTAGAAATGAGTGATTAGGCCTCCTCAGGCTGCTTGGTCTGTAAAATTACAGTCACTGTAGATGTACACGTGGAGCCAGGGGAGATATGGTTGTCTTGTGGTAGTCTTAGCCTGGCGGTACTCACCGCAGTGAGATTTGGAGGAATGTGGTGTGTATAGTATTTGTTACTGTCTCATGCACACTAAGCTGCTGATGGATAGTGATAGTGTGTAATCCTACCTCCCTCAGCTGTTCAGGATCAGCCTCCTTGTTGTTCCTTCAGAGAATGGGCCTCTGGTATGCAGGCTGATAAGGTAGATGAGCCTTCAAGAGGGTAGTGATCTGAGGCTGGAGAATCGTAATCAAGCTACTCTCTAATGTGGGGAAGTTCGGCAGCAGGAGAGCTGAATCGAAATCTGTTTTCCGTTAGAGAGCGTCTGCTGCGTTCCCAGTTAGAGCCGATGTTCACTCTAATGCTGCACCGCCCTCAGCTCAGTCCGTTGTTCGTGGCCTCACTATCCTCCGGTCTAAGTGAGAGGGTCTTTGTCCTCAGTAGGTTGTGTATGGAAGTTGAGAAGGGAAGACAAGTAAAAAATGGCACCAAAGAGGGTCCGGGAAAGAACCGGAAGTCAAGCGCTCTTACTGCTTGAGACGAAAGTGGCTGTGTAAAAGAAAGTCTTTTAGCCTTCCCTAAGCCGGCTCCTTCGCCTCCTGTCTCTCCAATATGAAGGAGATGTGATCAAAGATGTATTAGCCGTTATTAGTAAGCAAAATAAAAATTACAATTTTAGAAAAAACAAACAAACTATATAAGCACTTGTTCTGCAAAGCTCTCTAATATTGCCATCTTGCAGTGTGGCAAGCTCCACCCCAGGAGTAACTTTTTTAATGTGGAAACATCGCTGTGAGTATCTACTATACAAAACACTGTTCGCATTCTTGGAAGCACCTTTTCTGTGGCAAGAATTTCCATTGAGAGAAATCTAGTAAATTTACAGTGAAACTTACTTAACACATGCATAATTTAAAGTGTTACTACATCAGAACCATTATTTGTTTTAGTGAACGCATAAGCTATGTTGTGTAAATATACTTTGAATACAGCCTGCGCTGTTATCGCAGATGAGTGGCAATGTGGTCGGACTTTTGCTGAAGCTGCAATCCCTATTTCCTATGGGAGATGCATTACCACTCATTGGAACAGAGAGGTTTGGCACACTTTTTTGGGAATATATCACCAGACCCACAGATTGTGAGACTGACGAGGCCAAAAAGGGAATTCTCGTGGATTTGACAATGAATTGACCATCAGGGTTAACAGAAATGAGATTTTCTTTGAGCATTCAGTGAGTTCAGTTCCTGTGAAGTCTGGACTACAATTTATTGCCAAGCAGGACAATCTTTGATCATCAGGCCATGAGGCACAAAGAGCCTGCAAAATAATGTGAAATTATATCCAAAACCAAATCCTTTTGTTCAGAGTAAGGTAAATAAAACTTCCATTTTGAGAATTGTTAAACATTCTTGTTGCCATTTGTATATAAACACAATGATGTGCCATCATAGGAGGCAGGTGAGGCAGCACCTCGCCTGTCCAATGTGTGTATTACAATTTTTTTATTATGTTTAAATACATTTTAATTTTTTTTCAAAGTCAATACATATTTTTTTTTTATGTACCCATGGTACCCCCCCTAGCCTGCTGCCGCCACCACCATGATATCAAACTAAGGCTGCCAGTGCCTACGACATCCATCCCTATCCATATTGCGCAAAGAAGGAGAGGCTGTGAGTCATTCAGCTCCCCTCAATTGCGCAATATGGATGTCTTAGTACATTTTTGTATGAGCTGCTAGAGACTGCACCACCCAGTGACTCTTCACGGCCCATACCGCTCCCAATAGAGGCTGCTCTCTAAGCAGCCTCAGGAGCCAATCAGCAGGTCACTCTCTTCTCTGTCATTTAGGAGCCAGATCTGGGTGGGAATAGGGAGCCGACAGTGAACAGAGTGAGACGAGTCACATGTGACATGTGAGAATAATGAGAGCCGTTCAGCACTTTAGACGTACCAATAGTGGCAGTGAGTGAGCTCAGAGCCTCAGTGGTGCATGTGATTTGCGAAAAGGTGAGGACACTGAGGAATTTAGAAAAAGTATGGAGTGAAGACCAAGTCGCCGCCTTGCAAATCTGTTCAACAGAAGCCTCATTTTTAAAAGCCCATGTAGAAGCCACTGCTCTAGTGGAATGAGCTGTAATTCTTACAGGAGGCTGCTGGCCAGCAGTCTCATAAGATAAGCGGATTATACTTCTTAACCAAAAGGAAAGAGAAGTTGCTGAAGCCTTTTGGCCTCTTTTCTATCCAGAGTAAACAACAAACAATGCCGATGTTCGACGAAAAATCCTTAATAGCTTGTAAATAAAACTTTAAAGCATGAACCACGTCAAGCCTATGTAATAGACGTTCCTTCTTTGAAGAAGGATTAGGACACAGTGACGGAACAACAATCTGCTGATTGATATTCTTATTAGATACCACCTTAGGAAGAAACCCAGGATTGGTACGCAAAACTACCTTATCTGCATGGAAGATCAGATAAGGGGAATCACACTGTAAGGCAGATAACTCTGAAACTCTTCGAGCCAAAGAAATAGCTACCAAAAACAGAACTTTCCAAGATAAAAGCTTGATATCTATGGAATGCAGAGGTTCAAACAGAACCCCTTGAAGAACTTTAAGAACTAAATTTAAACTTCATGGCGGAGCAACAGGTTTAAACACAGGCTTGATTCTAACTGAAGCAAGTCTCAGCGGTAGAGTCCATGGTGGAAGGGATGACATGTCCACCAGATCTGCATACCAAGTCCTGCGTGGCCACGCAGGTGCTATCAAAATCACCGAAGCTCTCTCCTGCTTGATCTTGGCAATCAGACGAGGGAGCAGTGGAAACGGTGGAAGCTTGGCGTTCTGACGAGATGCCATGAGATCTAATTCTTGTTTTCCCCAACGTTGAATCAACTGTGCAAACACTTCCGGATGGAGTTCCCACTCCCCCAGATGAAAAGTCTGCCGACTTAGAAAATCCACCTCCCAGTTTTCTACTCCTGGGATATGGATAGCTGATTGATGGCAAGAGTGAACCTCTGCCCATAGAATTATTTTTGAAACCTCCAACATTGCAAGGGAACTCCTTGTTCCCCCTTGATGGTTGATGTAGGCTACAGTCGTGATATTGTCTGACTGAAATCTGATGAACCTGACCGCAGCAAGCTGAGGCCAAGCCTGAAGAGCATTAAATATCGCTCTTAGTTCCAGAATGTTTATCAGAAGGAGTGTCTCCTCCTGAGTCCACGAGCCCTGAGCCTTCAGGAAGTTCCAGACTGCACCCCAGCCCAGAAGGCTGGCATCTGTCGTTACTATAGTCCAGTCTGGCCTGCGGAAGCTCATCCACTTGGACAGATGGACCTGAGATAGCCACCAGAGAAGAGAATCCCTGGTTTCTTGATCCAGATTTAGTAGAGGGGACAAATCTGTGTAATCCCCATTCCACTGACTGAGCATGCAAAGTTGTAGCGGTCTGAGATGTAGGCGGGCAAACGGTAGTATGTCCATTGCTGCTACCATTAAACCGATTACTTCCATACACTGAGCCACTGAAGGACGAGAAGTGGAATAAAGAACACGGCAAGAGTCTAGAAGTTTTGACAATCTGGCCTTCATTAGGTAAATCTTCATTTCTATCGAATCTATCAGAGTCCCTAGGAATGAAACTTTTGTTAGAGGTGATAGAGAGCTCTTTTCTTCATTCACCTTCCACCCTTGGGACCTCAGAAATGCCAGAACAATATCCGTGTGGGACCTGGCAACTTGAAAAGTCGATGCCTGTATCAGAATGTCGTCTAAGTAAGGGGCTACTGCTATACCCCACGGCCTTAGGACCGCTAGAAGGGACCCTAGAACCTTTGCAAAGATTCTTGGTGCCGTGGCCAACCCGAAGGGAAGAGCCACAAACTGGTAGTGCCTGTCTAGAAAGGCAAACCTGAGAAAACGATGATGATCTTTGTGAATCGGGATGTGAAGATAAGCATCCTTTAGGTTTACGGTAGTCATATAGTGACCCTCCTGGATCATAGGAAGGATGGTTCGAATAGTCTCCATCTTGAAGGATGGAACTCTGAGAAATTTGTTTAAGATTTTGAGATCTAAGATTGGTGAATGTTCCCTCTGTCTTGGGAACTACAAACAGATTTGAATAGAAGCCCTGACCCTGTTCCTCCTGCGGAATTGGATGGATCACTCCCATAATTAGAAGGTCTTGAACACAATGTAAGAATGCCTCTCTTTTTATCTGGTTTGCAGATAAAAGTGAGAGATGAAATCTCCCTTTTGGGGGAGAGGTTTTGAATTTCAGAAGATAACCCTTGGACACAATTTCCAATGCCCAGGGATCCTGGACATCTCTTGCCCAAGCCTGGGCGAAGAGCGAGAGTCTGCCCAATACTAGATCCGTTTCCGGATTGGGGGCTGCTCCTTCATGCTGTCTTAGAGGCAGCAGCAGGCTTTTTGGCCTGTTTCCCCTTGTTCCAAGCCTGGTTAGGTCTCCAGACCCGCTTAGACTGGGCAAAAGTTCCCTCTTGATTTGTGTTAGAGGAAGTTGAAGCTGCGCCACTCTTGAAGTTTCGAAAGGGCCGAAAACTAGACTGCTTGGTCCTTAATTTGTTGGACCTGTCTTGAGGAAGGGCGTGACCTTTTCCTCCAGTGATGTCAGAAATGATCTCCTTCAGTCCAGGCCTGAATAGGGTCTGTCCTTTGAAGGGAATGTTGAGAAGTTTAGACTTTGAAGTCACGTCAGCTGAGCAGGATTTAAGCCATAGCTCCCTGCGCGCCTGAATAGCAAAACCTGAATTTTTAGCCGTTAGCTTGGTTAAATGAACAACGGCATCAGAAACAAATGAATTGGCTAGCTTAAGGGCCCTAAGCTTGTCAATAATATCTTCCAACGGGGTTTCAACCTGTAGAGCCTCCTCTAGGGACTCAAACCAGAAAGCCACAGCAGCAGTGACTGGGGCAATGCATGCAAGAGGCTGGAGATTAAAACCTTGTTGAATAAAAATGTTCTTAAGGTAACCCTCTAATTTTTTATCCATTGGATCTAGAAAAGCACAACTGTCCTCGACAGGGATAGTGGTACGCTTAGCTAGAGTAGAAACTGCTCCCTCCACCTTAGGGACCGCCTGCCATAGGTTCTGTGTATCAGCGTCTATAGGAAACATCTTTTTAAAAACAGGAGGGGGAGAGAACGGTACACCTGGTCTATCCCATTCCTTAGTAATAATTTCAGAAATCCTTTTAGGGATTGGAAAAACATCAGTGTAAGTAGGTACTGCATAGTATTAATCCAATCTACATAATTTCTCTGGGACTACAATAGTGTCACAGTCGTCCAGAGTTGCTAAAACCTCCCTGAGCAATACACGAAGGTGTTCAAGCTTAAATTTAAATGTAGACATATCAGAATCAGATTGAAGTATCTTCCCTGAATCAGAAAATTCACCCACAGATTGAAGCTCCCCTGCTTCAGCTTCAGTATAATGTGAGGGTGTATCAGACATAGCTACTAAAGCATCAGAGAGCTCTGTATTTATTATAGTCCCAGAGCTGTCTTGCTTTCCTTGCAATCCTGGCAGTTTAGATAATACCTCTGTAAGGGTATGATTCATAACTGTCGCCATGTCTTGCAAGGTATACGCAATGGGCGCGCTAGATGTATTAGGCGTCCACTGAGTGGGATTTATAGGATCTGATACGTGGGGAGGGTTAGACGGCATAACTTCCTCCTTGTCAATTTCTTCTGGTGATAAATTTTTTAAAGCCAGAATATGGTTTTTGTAATCTATAGTAAAATCAGTGCATTTGGTACACATTCTAAGAGGGGATTCCACAATGGCTTCTAAACATAATGAACAATTAGTTTCCTCTATGTCAGACATGTTTAAACAGACTAGTAATGAGACCAGCAAGCTTGGAAAACACTTTAACTGTGAACAAGCAGAAAATAAAAACGGTACTGTGCCTTTAAGAAAAAAAAAAAAATCACAGAAACTGCAAAACAGTGAAAAAAGCAGTAAATCTTAAGAAATTTTTACAGTGTGTATAATAGGCTAAAAGAGAATTGCACCCACTTGCAAATGGAGGATTAACCCCTTAGATTCAAAACCGGATCAAAAAAACTATATAAACATTTTTAAACAGTCACACAAAACTGCCACAGCTCTACTGTGGCCCTACCTGCCCATACAACGACTTTGGAAGGCACAAAAACCCTTTAGAGAGGTCCTAAATGTTCAGGGGACTCCTTCAGGGAAGCTGGATGTCTCAAACTGCAAAAACTAATGCACAATTTAGGCCAAAAATAGGCCCCTCCCAACCTGTACTCACAGTGAGAGGGCCTAAAAAAAACTATCCCTAGGAAAAATCTAGTCAGCCATGTGGAAAAAACTGGGCCCCAGAATAAAGTTTTATCACCAATATGTAATAAACGTTCATACACCTTCAGCAAACGTTATATCTATTCAGTAATGTGAGTAAATAAAAAAAAAATTACCCTTTACAGCAAGCATGATACCAGTTGTTATTAAATCACTGTAATCATGCTTACCTTAAATAAATCCGGTATTATCAGCATTTTCTAGCATATCATTTCTCTAGAAAAATTTAAAACTGCACATACCTCATAGCAGGAGACCCTGCATGCTATTCCCCCAGCTGAAGTTACCCATCTCTTCAGTTATGTGTGAGAACAGCAATGGATCTTAGTTAAAGATCATCAAAGACCACAGACAGACTCTTCTTCAACTTTCTGCCTGAGGTTAAAATAGTACAACTCCGGTACCATTTGAAAATAACAAACTTTTGATTGAAGATAAACTACATTAATGCACCACATCTCTCTAGCTCTCTAGCTACTTCCTATCTTGTCGAGAGCTGCAAGAGAATGACTGGGAGGTGGCAGTTAGGGGAGGAGTTGTATAGACAGCTCTGCTGTGGGTGATCCTCTTGCAGCTTCCTGTTGGGAAGGAGAATATTCCACAAGTAATGGATGATCCGTGGACTGGAGACACCTTACAAGAGAAAGGATGTTTATTTGTTTTAAAACATTAAAGGAACATTAAACACAACAGTTTTCTTTTATGTTTCAGATAGAACATACAATATTAAACAACTTTACATTTTACTTCTTTTATCTAATTTGACTTTTTCTTTTGGTATCCTTTAAAAAGCATACCTATGATGGCTGGACATACATGTCTCTTGTCATTGGTTTATTTAATATGTCCAGTTATCATTACTGCATATCTTTAAACATAGGATACCAAGAGAATGAAGTAAATTTTAATATTAGCAGTAAATTGGACCTGCCAATATATTCGTAAATTTAAGCTACCTCTGTTGGGTTCATATACGTGTTTCTCGGGCGTATCATAGCAAGTGCCTCACCAGCCACTGACCTCACCGCACATCACTGTATAGACATGATGGGTATACTGGCATAGTTGGTCATTGTGTGTGTTTTTTTTTTTTAACTATTATAATATATATATCTCATTGATTTTCCAGTTTTGGCAAGGTATTCGTCTAAAAACAAGAACAGTGTGGGAAATAATTTTATTATAGAAGAAATTGGCTGTAGCTATTCTTATCGTCTTAAATAAGATTTTCACAGTTCTGAAACTATAAACTGTGAAACCGCAAAGTGACGAGTTTTAAATATTGTCCAGAGTTGCAGAAATCACTATCCAGACTGCAATTTCAAAACCTCACTCTCACTGTACAGCCCATAATTTCAAAACTTCACTATACAGACACGATTTCTACAGTCCGCGATTTTAAAACCTCACTCTACAGACCATGATTTTAAAACCTAACTATACAGACTGCAATTTCAAAACTTCACTATATAGACCATGTTTTCTACAGACTGTGATTTCAAAACCTCACTCTACAGACCACAATTTCAAAACCTCACTCTACAGACCATGATTTCCAAACCTCACTATACGGACTGTGATTTCTACCGACCACAATTTCAAACCTTACTATATGGACCGTGATTTCTAAGGAACACCATTTATAAACCTTACTATTCAGACTGCAATTTGCAAACCTCGATTTCTGCAAAAGCCAATTTCAACACCTCACTATAAAGACTACGATTTCTACTGGCTGCGATTTCAAAAACTCACTATACAGACTGAGATTTCTGCAGATTGTAATTCCAAAATCTCACTCTACAGACCACGATTTTAAAACCTCACTCTACAGACCACGATTTCAAAATCTCACCATGCAGACCGCAATTTCAAAACTTCACTCTACAGACCCAATCCTAAGGACAAGAATGCTAAACTTTACAATCCCTAACCCATTTCTAAGGACAAGAATATTGTACTTTACAACCCCTAATATGGAGTATAAAATTAAAAGAAAGATTGTAATAACAGGTTTGCTAAACTCCATTTCTCAGTGTTGTAGTTGTGATTTCTAGTTTCACATGGTTTCTTTAGATCACGTTATTCGTACGGAATATTAAATATATGTAAATATCAGTCCTGCTCACTACCCAAGGACTTAACAATTAGGTATTACATAGTCAAAAAAGTTTTTTGAAAGCTGCAAAAACGTAATTCAAGTATGTAAACTGTGTGTAAAACTGTAGATGATGCAGGATTTTGAGAGGTAAAATTATTAGCTCGTTACAACTGCCAATTATCTGCAACAATGTAAATGCAGCCTTAACCATTAATATAAATTTCATGACGTACACTCAAAAATTTCATATGATTTTAATTAATTTAAGAGTTAAACTTTTATAATTTGAAAGTTTAATAATTTTTTTAATTTGTGTTTTTTTTATTATTAATAATAACAAAAATAAAAATAATAAAGCCCTAGACACTGTTAGGACGTTCCATGACATCCTAATAGCGCAATTACCTAATAGCGCTGGGCTTAAAAGCCTTTAGGATGGCATTGAATGTCCTACCTTTTTGGCTTTCTTCTCCCTTCTGGTTTTAGGCAATGAAAAATCTAACTGGGGTGTGCAAAGGATAATAGGCAGTCCCCCAAGATCTGATCCCGACATTGAAATTAAGTGATCGCATTGACGATCGTGTGATTTCCTTTAAGCAGAGTTCTGATATCCTTTTTCAAACTTTGTTCTGATATTCAGCACTTGCCCGCGACATGAAGGGGTTAACAAACTAATAGAATGCAAAAGCGTTAAAGAGGCATGACACACTTTGAGATTATAATATAAAACGTCTAATTATATATCGTAAACTGTTTTGAAATATACTTTCACTGTGCATTTTGTCTTTTCTTTTGGTTATTGCGTTCTTAACATTGCGGGTTCGAAGATGCACCACGGACGGACTATATCAAGAAGATGTGGTCGCTGGAAGACAGTGGGAGTACCTGAGTGGGCTGTGGGCATGTCTGGATGGGTCATGGGCATGGCTCAGGAAGTCCCTTAAAACATGGACACTGAAATGCTGCTGGAGTGAAGAAGTAAGATCTCTCATATGTGACAATCCCATAAGATGTGGGACGGCTGAGAGGTATGCTTTAATGAAAAAGAGTTAAGTGTTAATATAATAAGAGAAATTATTTGACATTTATTTTTTAACAGTAGACTTTATATGAATCATAAAAGTTTCATTTTGACTGCAACATCACTTTCATAGAGACATGACATGTTTTGTGATATTGAGCAGATGGTCTTTTTCAGGTACTGAGTTCAGTTGACAGATACGTGAATGGTTGATATAACTGTCTCCTAGTTAGGTGGAAATGTCTTTAGTAAGAGAACTTCCTGACCTGAAATGCAGACAGATATGGCTCATTAATGCTGATAACTAAACCCAACGTTCAAAAAAAACAACACATTCCTATGAATATTCTGTCTATTAAGACCTGCGTATACAATAATTTATATTGTATACTGCGGAATCTGTTGGCGCTTTATAAATAAAGAATAATAATAATAATATATAGACAAGTCCTAATTCTGTAAATTCATGTTTCAAAAAAAGCAAATGAATATGTTGAATTCAGCAACATTTTATCTTCTAGTATAATTTCTTATGATTGTACTACTCGTTTTTATAACCACATTATCATGTCATTTTGATTAGGGCTAAATATTAAGGTTACCTTGGCTTTGTCATGCTCGGAATAAATGCACGCCTCTTCCGAAACCTGCAATTACATTGTTATCTTGTAAATCAAAGAGAATCTGAAAGTCAGGAATAGGAGCGCTGGAAAGAAAATCATTTGTTACAATTAAACACAAAGGATATTTGAATGTAAAAAAAACAACCACTCATTGATGATTATCACTCATGGAGATATACAAGTATACTTAGGCTATTTAAATCTCATTACACTTTTTAGATAGTATCCATTTAAAGATGGCTATTTCTATTAAATCTAGTGCATGTATTTGGCTAAGCATTATATGTAGTCTTTAGAAATGCTTTCCTTTGGCATAAATTCTTCACGCATGTCATGCAACATTCTTTAGAGAGCCACATCAACTAAGTAGTTTTTGGATAAAATCTATCTGTCTATCTGTCCATCTATTCGTCTGTCTATCTATGAATCTGTTTGTCTAGGTCGCAATTAGTCTGTTTTTTGCACTTTTGAGTTCATTATTTTAGATAGCTGTCAGATATGTTACATAAAACAGACACATTTTGATGTTTTATCTGTCTATGTATTCTTGTGAGTATTCTAATCCGCTTCTCATATTTTTGAACTAACATATTAATGATTCACTCACATTTGCAAAGAGTTTATTAGAAAGACAAACAATATAAACTGGAATGGGACAAACATGCACTGACATACATATAAATTCATAGCAAATGTGTCTACCTATATTCAGGCAACAGCGAGGGAAATAAAATTCTCATAAAAATGCACAAGTGAGAAGTAAACGTAGGCTAAATGAAGAACAGGATATAAAAGTCAAATTGGGAGTGTGGCAGCCAAGTTAAGTGATCTCCAACTGCTCAGACAGCTATCTCTAGAAAAATGTAAACTTAAATCTTTTGTCTTGACTAATTTAAAATCATAAGGTGTTGAATCTTTATTCAAAGCACTCTAATGATAACTATGCCCCTTTCTACATATTTATCGTTACTACCTATGTATACTGTAAGAAAACACAAATAGGGATGCATCACATAGCCATGCTTAGCCTGAAAAAAACATTTGCTATATTAAGTGTGGCATATTGTTTTAATAATTGTGTATGTGACAATAACTTACAATTTTACAACTTGCTGTCATGGTCTGATTTGTGCAAAGTGGAAATAACTTTGGGACTCAGAGACCTCAGTATACTTATAGAAACTATTGCTTTGGTGTCCTTCAATTTCTGAGTACCCTTTTGGAAGCTGGGGTGCATATTGATTGATACAATGGCGCCAAATACCCCTGTTTCCGCGTGAGCCTTCAGGAGTTAAGACGCAGGATACCGCTTCTCCTTAACTCGTCTGCTGCCTCTGAGGCTACGGACATCAATCTACCTGAGCACATATGATCGGGTTGATTGACACCTCCTGCTAGCGGCCGATTGGCCGCGAATCTGCAGGGGGCGGCATTGCACAAGCAGTTCTGGTGACAGCGTAAGCTATCTGCATTCAGCGATGTCTGTCGACATGATACGCTACAGAGTGGTAGATTGGTAAATCTACCCCCAAATGAAAAAGTACTCACAAGGTTTTGTGCTAAAAGCATTTTATTCCTCCACATTCAGTTCAGCAAAAGATCCCACTTGGCAGATGGATAGCATAAGACTTTTTTATTTTAATAAAAAAATATATTAAATAAAAGTAATAGTTTAGCTGAAGAATAGCTCCCATTCAAGTCTGTCACTACTATATAGTGTAACTGAGCGGGAGTCCTCAGTTGTGTTGTTATAACAGTTTCCAAACCGGTCCAATTGTGCAATGGGTGAGAGATGCTTGTGATCATATTACTACATAAAATACAAAATAGATAAATATTAGAACATTTTACCCAAATATATATATACAGTATATAGTGCTATGTGATAAAACATTCCCACACTATTCCCACACTATTATTACTCAATAGAATGCATGAATATCACAGTAATAGCAATGTGAAGTTATAAACAAATAACTATATAGATTACTATACAGTGTGGGCAAATGAATACTTAATTATTGTGCAATAAATTACATTTATATTATTTGATATCTAAACTATGTAAATCCTTTACAATTCTCAGTGTGACTGCTAGGTTAACAATTATGAACTTTCTAATTATAGATTCTTTAAGAAGCCTTGTCACTATTACAAAACCCCTTAGGGTGTATGTTAAAGGAAATTTGTAACTTGGGAACTGTGTATCTCATTAAGTGGAGTTTACTGACGATTTCTCTTCATGTCAGTGATTTTTTCATATCTATATATTCTACATAGTATTTTTTCATAGAAGTGTAATTTTAGGGACATAAATACCTTAAGTATGATGAGCTAAAAAGGAAAAAGCCCTAGTTATATTGTTCAATAGCATTTGACAGGAATATTCCAGTATCATACAAAAATGGTTGAGAGGGAGTGTAAGTGTTAAATCAGTGTTATCCAGACTCATATCACACATTTATATTCTACAGTATATTTCAGTTCTATTGTCAACCTAAAACATTTCTGCTTGTAAACAAAAAGCTTATGGAAGCCTATTACATATTTTATGTACTGAGGTTATGAAGCAGTTCTGATGGAATTTAAGCATTTTCTTTATAACATATTACAAAAAAAACTCAATTTTGCTGCACTATTGAGCACAGACAAGACTTATCTTCCATCTCAGTATCACAGTGGGAGGACAAGTGCCTACATTCCATGTGTGATGCTTTTTGTTTTTATTAGTTTTCTAAAATACATATTATTGGTCACTTGTACTACAAATGCTTGTCTCTCCCTACACTAAAAAACATCTCTGGGACTTGCAGGTTCCACCATTTTTCTCATTCAGCCCCTGTGAAGTCTGCACTATAATTTATCTACAAGCAGGAGAATCTTTGACCATCAGGCCCGAAGACCCCTTAACCCCTTGCAGTAATAAAGCAGTTAACCTCCTCAGCGTCCCATTTATAACACATCCTAATAGTTGACATTTTGTGGATTTACCTTTTCTTTCTTGTAACAAAATATTCTTGAAATATACATACTTATTACTAAGGATACATCATGGTCATTTATGATGATTACTTTAGACCCAGTAGCACAAGTGCCCACCTCTAAAAGTGTATTAGACGATTTCCTGGTCTTGGGGGCTTGAGTGAGGGAGATGGGTGGGGGTGGGTTGGGATTGTTCTCTGGGTGAAGTTTTGAACATCCTTTTAGGAAATTGTGTTTTTTGGGCAGGTGCTGAGCTATCTCAGGGCATAGTTGGGTGATCTTTGGGTGGTCTGGCTATGTCATGGGTGATCCCTGCTTTTATTTCTGAAATCAAGACATTTATAAAAAAAAAAAAGGAAAGCTGTGGGATGGACAGCGAAGTGATCCCCAACCATGACAATCCAGTAATATGCACGTGTACATGGAAGTCAAAAGTTATTGACCTCTTTGTGTTCAATTTTATGAAGTCTTTTAAAACATGGATGGCCAACTGGCAGCCCAGGGGCCACATACAGCCTCTTGTACAAGTGTGAGTTTTGGGGACTTTTGTTAGTTAGTCAACTCAATAGAGCCTTTTAGAGGAGAGGACAGTAGACAAAGCATACCTGGTAACCTTACCTAATCTGGCCCAGTGCCATATGTGGCCCTTAAAAGGACATTAAACACATTGTGATCAAACTTTAAATTGTTTAATTATGTGTAGTAAAAAGAAAAAAAAAGTTGCACTATACTTGCATTATTTATTTTGCCCCTTTTTAACTTTAACCCAAAATTGTGAGCTTTACAATAGTTTTTTAGAAGTTAAAGTGCAAATCCAGATTGCTATATACAACACATCTATTGATTGAACACTCTAGTGACTCGTTTATAGTTCTAATTTATTGAAGAAAAGGCTAACAGTGGTAGCTTCCACTGATTTTGGAAAAAAATGGTCACACTGATTTTTTTTCAATATTTTTAAACAACTAATAGAAGGCTAATCTTTGTTTTCCATATATAATTCTAACTGGCATTTATTTACGGCTAGATTACGAGTCTTGCGTTAGGCTTAAAAAGCAGCGTTGGCCGGTCCCAACGCTGCTTTTTAGCGCCCGCTGGTATTACGAGTCTTGCAGGTACAGGTGTACCGCTCACTTTTTTGGCCAGACTCGGTAATACCGCAAATCCACTTACGTCAGTTGCGCATCCTATATTTTCAATGGGACTTGCATAGCGCCGGTATTACGAGTCTGACCAAAAGTGAGCGGTATACCCTCTCCAGTCAAGACTGGTACCGCATTTAAAAGTCAGTAGTTAAGAGTTTTACATTACAACGCCATAGCATAAAACTCTTAACTAAAGTGCTAAAAAGTACACTAACACCCATAAACTACATATTAACCCCTAAACCGAGGCCCCCCACATTGCAAACACTAAAATAAAAATTAACCGCACATCGCTGCCACTATAATTAATTTATTAACCCTTAAACCGGCGCACTACCACCTCGCAAACACTAGTTAAATATTATTAACCCCTAATCTGCCGTCCCTAACATCGCCGACACCTACCTACATTTATTAACCCCTAAATCTAAGTCTAACACTAACCCTAACCCCCCCTAACTTAAATATAATTTAAATACATCTAAATAAAATAACTATCATTAACTACATTATTCCTATTCAAAACTAAATACTTGCCTATAAAATAAACCCTAAGATAGCTACAATATAACTAATAATTACATTGTAGCTAGCTTAGGGTTTATTTTTATTTTACAGGCAAGTTTGTATTTATTTTACTAGGTAGAATAGTTATTAAATAGTTGTTAACTATTTAATAACTACCTAGCTAAAATAAATACAAAAGTACCTGTAAAATAAAACCTAACTTAAGTTACAATTACACCTAACACTACACTATAATTAAATTAATTCCATAAATTAAATAAAATTATCTAAAGTACAAAACCCCCCCCACTAAATTACAGAACATAATAAACAAATTACAAGAATTTTAAACTAATTACACCTAATCTAATCCCCCTAAACAAATAAAAAAGCCCCTCCAAAATAAAAAAGCCCTACCCTACACTAAATTACAAATAGCCCTCAAAATGGCCTTTTACTGGGCATTGCCCCAAAGTAATCAGCTCTTTACCTGTAAAAAAAAAAAAGTACAAATTACCCCCCAGCATTAAAACCCACCACCCACCTAATCCCCCCTAAAAAAAAAAACCTAACACTAACCCCTTGAAGATCACCTTACCGGGAGACGTCTTCACCCAACCGGGCAGAAGTCCTCAACGAAGCCGGGAGAAGTCTTCATCCAAGACGGGCAGAAGTCTTCATCCAGACAGCACCTATCTTCATCCATCCGGCGTGGAGCGGGTCCATCTTCAAGACATCAGACGCGGAGCATCCTCTTCATCCGATGGCTCTTCTCGAATTAAGGTTCCTTTAAATGACGTCATCCAATATGGCGTCCCTTTAATTCCGATTGGCTGATAGAATTCTAAGGTAGAATTATGGTAGAAAAAATCCTATTGGCTGATAGGATTAAGCTTGCATTCTATTGGCTGTTCCAATCAGCCAATAGAATGCCAGCTCAATCCTATTGGCTGATTGCAACAGCCAATAGGATTTTTTCTACCTTAATTCTGATTGACTGATAGAATTCTATAGTTAATAACTATTTAGTAACTATTCTACCTAGTTAAAATAAATACAAACTTTCCTGCGAAATAAAAATAAACCCTAAGATAGCTACAATGTAACTATTAGTTATATTGTAGCTAGCTTAGGGTTTATTTTATAGGTAAGTATTTAGTTTTAAATAGGAATAATTTATTAAATGATAGGAATATTTATTTAGATTTATTTAAATTTTATTTAAGTTAGGGGGTGTTAGGGTTAGGGTTTAGGTGTTAATAACTTTAATATAGTGGCGGCGACTTTGGGGGCGGCAGATTAGGGGTTAATAACTATAATGTAGGTGTCGGCGATGTTGGGGCAGCAGATTAGGAGTTAATACATATAATGTAGGTGGCGGCGGTGTCCGGAGTGGCAGATTAGGGGTTAATAATATAATGCAGGTGTCGTTGATGTCGGGGACGGCAGATTATGGGTTAATAAGTGTAAGTTTTATGGGTGTTTAGACTCGGGGTTCATGTTAGGGTGTTAGGTGCAGACATAAATGTATTTCCCCATAGGAATCAATGGGGCTGCATTAGGAGCTAAACGCTGCTTTTTTGCAGGTGTTAGGTTTTATTTTCAGCAGACTCTCCCCCATTGATTCCTATGGGGAAATCGTGCACAAGCACGTTTAGCCAGCTCACCGCTAACGTAAGCAGCGCTGGTATTGAGGTGAGATGTGGAGCAAAATTTTGCTCTACATGCACTTTTTTGCGGTTAACGCCGGGTTTGTAAAAGCCTGTAATACCAGCGCTGTCTGTAAGTGAGCGGTGAGCATAAACTGCTCGTTAGCACCGCATAGCCTCTAACGCAAAACTCGTAATCTAGCAGTTAGTGTTTAATGTCTCTTTAAAGGAACATGAAACCCATTTCTTCCCAATGGCATGGAGAGTCCACAAATCTATTCAATTACTAGTGGGATTTCCACTTCTGGCCACCAGGTGGAGGCAAAGAACACCCCAGCAAAGCTAAAAGTATACTCCCACATTCCCCAGTCATTCTTTGCCTGTGTAACATTGTAGGTGATGTGCGAAGGTGTCTGAAGAAATCAAGTTGTTAGTGCTTTAATGGGTACTTTTCCCTGGAAGCAAGGATTGGGGTTATGCTGTGTCCATGTAATTCTCTTTAGTAAGAGTAATGGTGGCTTATAGCAGTTTGAAGACAGTGAGGTGGTCTTTGCTTACCTTCCAACATTTTTGCTACCCCTATATAGAACACCAGGGTTGGTTACTCTGTTTTTTCTTTATCTACAGGTGGGTCAGTGAGGATTCTGTCACACCTGTTTGCTGTACCTGCCCTACAGCGGATCCTCAGGTAAGTGATTTTACCTTCTAGGAGTTCCTTGTTTTAAAAAAAGAAAAACAAAGGGATAAAATGGATACTTGGAGAACAAGGTGGATCCTTATGCGACTGAATATCCCTTTTAAAGGTTGGGGATTTATTGGGCAGCAGTTCAGGGCACTGTTCTGTCATGTGAAGGCTTTTTTGATTTTCGCTATGGGGATAAGTTTACCTTTTATTTAGTTTGGGTAATATCTCTAAGAAAGTTGTTAGACCGCACCTTACGTTTGAATTTGCGATCATGTGACCCCTCAGTTACTTCCTGAGTTCTGAACAGTTTGTTTCTAGCTGGCTGTTTGGAAGCCGGATTTTCAAGGAGACCGATCGGATTTTCTGGCATTATATTGATTTTCCTGCCTGTAGCTTCTCTGATGTTTGCAGCTTTCTAGTATTTGCAGTTTGAACAGGATTTATCTGCTGGTGTGGATTGGACTCCTGGTTACTGGTTGGGTGAGTCTCTCAAGCATGGCTGGCGAGTAGAGGTGCCGGTTTTAATAATTATTTATCTATGCTTAGAATTTTATTCTATTTTTTTATATTGAAATTAGAGTATAAGGGAAATAAAGGACTATTTTATTTACTTTGGAAGCCAATCCCAAGATTTCTCTGTCATTTGATACATTTATTTTTGTGCAGATGTCCAGGTTATACCTCCTGTGCAATTTTGTTCCCCTTGCCTTAAGGTTTTACTATCTAAGGATTCCTTATCTGAGCCTTCTTTTTCTCAGGATAATGCTGTTCAGGGGTTGTCTCACTCTTCTGCTAACATGTCCCAGTCTTTGACAGATTCACATGCAGTGCCCTGCGGTTTCCTCAGTCAGTCTCTGGGAGTGTTTATTTGCCTAAAGATATTGCTGTACAGTTGACTTCTGCAGTTTCTGCAGCCCTAAGGGCTTTACCTAGTTCTGGTAAAAGGAAGAGGAAATCTAAGAACATTTTTATGGGTTCTGATTCCGCCAAGACTGATTTGGTTAGCTTTTCTCAGTTATCTAGCGAGGATCATTCCTCTGCATCTTCTGAGGGCGAGATCCTAGTACAATAGATTCTGAGGAGGTTAATTTTAGATTTAAACTGAAACATATGTTTACTTTTGAAGGAGGTTTTAGCTACTTTGGATGACTCAAACTGTTGCAGAGGCTCCTAAAAAGTCTAATAAACTGAATAGAGTTTTGATGTAAAACCTAAATCTGTGGAGGTTTTTCCTGTTCCAGATCGCATGCCTGACATTATATCTCAGGAATGGGAGAATCCGGGTGTTCCTTTTAACCCGTCTTCTGTGTTTAAAAATATGTTTCCTGTGGCTGTCTTGCTGATTAAGTGCGAGATCTGTGACACACTCTTCCTAGAGTAGATGGTGCTATATCTACATTAGCCAAGATAGTTCCTCCTTTAGAGACCCTATGGATAAGAAACTGGAGGGTTATTTAAGAAAAGTTTTTTTCATCAGGGTTTGCAGTTGCAACAAGTTGCTAGTATTGTGACAGTTGCTGGTGCAGCCTCTAATTGGTGTGACTCTTTGATCTAATTTCAAAAGAACTACTATAGAGGAGATCCAGTTTAGGATCAAGGCTCTAAAGCTGTCTAATACTTTTATCTGTGATGCCAGTATGCAAGATGTTAGGCTGGGAGCCAAGATTTCTAGTTTTGCGATACTAGCCCGCAGAGCCCTTTGGTTAAAGTCTTGGTCTGTGGATGAGACTTCTAAATTCAAGCTTCTGTCTCTACCTTTTTAAGGCTAAAACTTTATTTAGTCCTGGTCTGGCAGAGATAATTTCCATGGTTACTGGTGGAAAGGGAGTTTTTTTACCACAGGATAAGAGGAATAGACCCAAAGGTCGTCAAACTTCTAATTTTCGTTCCTTTCGTAACTTTAAGGGACAAAGATCTTCCTCGTCTTCTAAATCTGAGCAAGCCAAGACTTCTTGGAGAGCTAGCCAGCCCTTGAACAAGGGTAAGCAATCCAGAAAGTCTTCCACTGAGGCTAAGTCAGCATGAAGGGGCCGCCCCCAATCCAGTTCTAGATCAGGTAGAGGGCAGGCTTTCCTTTTTTTCAGCAGGCTTGGATTTGCGACGTTCCAGATCCTTGGGTAGTGGATGTAGTCTCCCAGGAATACAGGATAGGATTCAAGTCTTGTCCCCCCAGCGACAGATTCCTATTATCAAGATTATCTGTAAACCAGGTAAAGAGGCATTCTTAAACAGCATAGGGGATTTGTCGGATTTTATTCAAATCTTTTTGTAGTTCCCAAAAAGGAGGGAACATTTCGACCCATTCTAGACTTAAAGTCTCTCAACAAGTTTCTCAAGTTCCCATCCTTCAAAATGGAGACTATTCGTTCTATTCTCCCTCTAGTTCAGGAGGGCCAGTTTATGACCACTATAGACCTAAATGATGCATATCCTCATGTGCCTATCCACAGGGAACATTTCAAGGTCCTGAAGGATTGCTTTTTTGGATCAACATTTCCAATTTGTAGCCCTGCCTTTTCGGCCTCGCCACTGCTCCTGGAATCTTTACACAGGTTCTAGGGGATCTTTTGGCTGTGGCCAGATCTCTAGGGATTGCAGTTGCTCCCTACCTGGACGCTATCTTGGTCCAGGCGCCATCTTTTCAGCTAGCGAGATCCCATAAAGATTTTCTGTTAGCTATTCTTCACACTCATGGGTGGAGGGTGAATCTAGGGAAAAGTTCCTTGGTGCCAAGTACCAGGGTATGTTTTCTGGGGACAATCATAGACTCAGTAGCTATGAAGAGTTTTTTTTTTAATGGAGGTCAGAAAATTCAAGTTTCTAGAGGCCTGTTGTTCTCTTCAGTCCTCTGTTCATCCATCTGTGGCTGTATGCATAGAAGTAATTGGTCTCATGGTGGCATCCATGGACAGTTATTCCATTTGCTCGCTTCCATCTGAGATCTCTAAAGTTATGTATGCCCAAACAAGGCAACGAAGACCACTTGGATCTCTCTCTGAGGATAGTTTTAGACTCTCGGACAAGGATGTCTGTCTTGGTGGATCTCCCAGGACCATTTGTCTCAGGACACTTGTTTCCTGAGACCTTCTTGGGAGATTGTGACCATGGATGCCAGCCTGTTAGGCTGGGGAGCAGTTTGGGGGTCCCTAAGAGCCCAGGGACTTTGGATTTAGGATGAGTCTGCCCTCCCTATAAATATCTTAGAATTGAGAGCAATTCTCAATTCTCTATTAGCTTGGTCCCAAACAAGTTTAGTCCGGTTTATCCGATTTTCAATCGGACATCATCACTTCGGTGGCGTATATCAACCACCAAGGAGGAACTCGGAGCTTGTTAGCTATGAAAGAGGTGACCCGCATTCTTCAGTGGGAAGAATCTCACAATTGTCATCTCTCTGCCATTCATATCCCAAGGGTGGACAACTGGGAAGTGGATTATCTTAGCAGGCAGACGTTTCATCCAGGGGAATGGGCTCCCATCCGGGAAGTTTTCTCGATGTTAACCCTCAAGTGGGGAGTTCTGAAGCTGGATCTCTTGGCATCTCATCTAAATGCCAAGTTTTAGATCAAGAGTTCCTCAAGCAGCTCTGGTAGACGCCTTGGCATGGGATTTCAGTTTAATTTATCGGTTTCCTCCGGTTGCCCTCCTTCCTTGGGTGATAGCTCGTATCAAACAGGAGCAAGCTTCAGTGATTCTAATAGCTCCAGCATGGCCCTGCAGAACTTGGTTTGTGGATCTAGTGAGGATGTTACAAAGGAGGAGTAGGAGAAGCGCAAAAACTTGAGAATATTATTAAAGTGAAGTACAATAATAACACATAGCAACTTACACTTAAGTAAGCTTGAAAAGTCCCCAGTCACAACACGATCAACAGCAGTGACAGTCTGAGCCTCACTCAATACACCAAGCGTCTGTGTTCACACCTCACCGATTCACAGAGAACCGGCGTCTGACGTCACTGGTGGTAGCAAGGATTCCGGAGCGTCCCCCTTCAGGCACAGTGCCTCACAAACTGCAGGCTGTCAATAGAGTTTGACGAAGTGTCCCACCACAAACCCTACGCATTTTGTCCGTGTCTCGGCCGGACTTTTTCAAGGGTCTATATTATGATCTGTAATTGTTTTATTTATTTATATGAATTTTGTAGTTCTATGTATGTATAGGGTGATGCCTATTTTGTTGTCTGATGTATTAGGATCGTTCTATTAATTTCCTGTTTTTATCAACTTTTTTACAATCCTTAGACTGTTACTAATGGTTGTTCATTGCAGTTATTAATTGTTGCAGTATTGTTTTAGGTTTGTTTGTTATTTATGTTATTTATGCTTTTTTGTTATTTATGTGTATCTTTATTTAAATAACAGAGTTGTTCTCATGTATATCATTAGAGGGCGCTCCCTCCTTGTCTATTTAAGACGTTAACCTCTTTTGGATGATATTTCATTTTAAATCTGTACCCTTGAAAAAGTCCGGCCGAGACACGGACGAAACGCGTAGGGTTTCTAGTGGGACACTTCGTCAAACTCTATTGACAGCCTACAGTTTGTGAGGTGTGAACACAGACGCTTGGTGTAACGAGTGAGGCTCAGACTGTCACCGCTGTTGATCGTGTTGTGACTGGGGACTTTTCAAGCTTACTTAAGTGTAAGTTGCTATGTGTTATTATTGTACTTCACTTTAATAAAATTCTCAAGTTTTTGAGCTTCTCCTACTCCTCCTTTGTAGCTTCTATCCATATCTGGGTGATCTTTGGGAAATATCACCTAACGAGAGGCGGCATCTATCTTGGCAATACCATTGAGCTACAGTTTGGATTACCAAAACATCTATCCATATCAACTACTGATGGGACATTAATTAAATTTTTCTATGGACATTGGGTATTATTTTTGCTATTATTATTACTTTTAATTTTATGTGATATTATAAATTATTATAGTATGTGTGTATTTTCTTTCTAGGTAGTTTTATTTATCTGGTATTAATTCAGACATACTTGTCTGCTATTAATTAATTTTTTTAATTTTTCATATATTTTTAATTATTCATATTTGATCATTGTTTTATTATTTTTTATTTTTATTGTTTGTTGATTAGCGCTGACATTTAATTTGGTTCTATAGTGAGGATGTTGTCTTCCCCATGTAAATTGCCTATGAGGAAAGATCTTCTACATCAGGGTCCCTTCCGCCATCTGAACTTAGTCTCTTTGAAGCTGACTGCTTGCAGATTGAATGCTTAGTCTTTTCCAGATGAGGGTTTTCTGTGAAGGTTATTGAGACTATGATTCAGGCTCGTAAGCCTGTTACTCACAAGATTTATTATAAGGTATAGCGTAAATACCTTCATTGGTGCAGATCTAGGATTATTTCTTGGAGTCAGGTGAGAATTCCCCGTATTCTGTCCTTTCTTCAAGAGGGCTTGGAGAAGGGTTTATCAGTCAGTACCCTAAAGGGTCAGATTTCGGCTCTGTCAATTCTTCTGCAGAAGTGTCTGGCAGTTATTCTAGATGTTCAGTCTTTTGTCCAGACTTTAGAATCAAGCCTGTGTTTAGGTCAATTGCTCCTCCTTGGAGTCTTAATCTGGTTCTTAATGTTCTGCAGCAGGCTCCATTTGAGCCTATGCATTCTGTTGATATATATCATGTTGTTGTCCTGGAAGGTTATGATTCTGTGACTCTCCTTATCTTATTCTTCATGCGGATAAGGCGGTTCTCCGTACTAAATTTGGATTTCTACCTAAGGTGGTTTCGAAACGTAATATTAACCAATAAATTGTTGTTCCTTCATTTTGTCCTATTACTCCTCTAGGAGCGATTATTGCACAATCTGGATGTTGTGCATGCTTTAAGGTTCTATTTACAGGCTACAAAAGATTTTCGTCAATCTTCTGCTCTTTTTGTTGTCTCTTCGGGTAAACGGAGGAGTCAGAAAGCCAATTCTTCTGTTCTCTCCTTCTGGTTGAGAAGTGTTATTCGATTGGCTTATGAGACAGCTAGCCAACAGCCTCCAGAGAAAATGACGGCTCACTCCACTAGGGCTCTCGCTTCCTCTTGGGCCTTTAAAAATGATGCTTCTATAGAACAGATTTGCAAGGCGGCCACTTGGTCATCATTGCATACTTTTTTCCAAATTTGATGTTTTTGCCTCAGCTGAAGCTTCTTTTGGGAGGAAAGTTCTTCAAGTGGTGGTGCCTTCTGTTTTTGTTCACTTGTCTTGTGTATTCCTTCCTTCCATTCTGTAGACTCTAGCTTTGGTATTTGTTCCCACTAGTAATTGAATGGATTTGTGGACTTTCCATGCCATTGGAAAGAAAACATAAATTATGCTAACCTGATAAATTATTTTCTTTTTTGGCATGGAGAGCCCACGGCCCACCCTTATTTTTAAGATGGCTTTTTGTCATTTTTCTAAACCTCAGGCACCTCTAAACCCTTTTTGTCTTCTTCTTCTCTTTCCATAATTCATTGGCTGAATGACTGGGGATTGTGGGAAATGGAAGGATACGTGAAGCTTTGCTGAGGTGTTCTTTGCCTCCACCTGGTGGCCAGGAGTTGAATTCCCACTAGTAATTGAATGGATTTGTGGACTCTCCATGCCAGGAAAGAAAAGAATTTATCAGGTAAGTACATTTTTTTTCCTTCTTTCGTGATTCAGATAGCACATGCAATTTTAAACAACTTTCCAATGTACTTCTATTATCAAATGTGCTTTATTCACTTGGTATTCTTTGTTGAAAGAACAGCAATGCACTTCTGGGAACTAGCTGAACACATCAGGTGAGCCGATGAGGTGTATATGTGATGCCACCAATCAGCAGCTAGCTCCCAATAGTAAACTGCTGCTCCTGAGCCTACGTAGGTATGCTTGTCCCTTTAAGGATTCTAAAATGTTGATTTACAGGCCTCCACTTGTAAGGAAGTCGGCCATTACTGCATTCGAAAATTTACTTTTTTACACTTTAATGTCTCTCTATATGGGCCCGCTTATATAAACCTCTCCACTCTGGCGAGATGACCTTCTCAGAGGGTCAGCAGTAGCTTCTATGACACAAATTACATCTTTAGGAACAATACATACCCCTGCCAACTCTCTGAGTAAGCATGGTGTTTGAATACTGGTGTTTGAATACTGGTGCTTGGGCCATCACAGTTCTAGTCAAAAAGTATGATCTTCATGGAGTCATTCTGAAGTAATCAATGACTGCAGACTAGTCATCGAAAGCCACGCTGAAGTATGCCCACAGGCCAAAATATTTAAATTGGATTACTCTAGATTCATTCATTGGCTGTTCATGTTTCTGAAGTAATCAGTAAGTTAATCTGCTAAGACATCACCTATACTTTTTTTTTTTCTACCCTATTTGATGACTTTACAAGTCTGATAATGTCTTATGATGTGTAAATAACTTCTAAAGTAGTTTGATAATCATCAAATTACTTCAGGATGGTCTCTAAAGTAATCATGTTTATCTTGGGAGGATATGTGCGTATGCTGCAAAAAAACAGTAATAACTTTTATTAGATGCATTTTTGCTAATGGAAGTATATTGTAAAAGCATTCAGAAGATGATCAGATTACATTTTTTGACTGCTTAGGTAACCTAAGATTTAATGTAGGTTGTTACACCATCCCAGGTATTCTGAATGGTGTAGCCCCTCCTTAGATATAACCAAAAATAACGCCTGTGTGACTCCCGAGTTGGACCCTAAGGTCATCAAGTTCATTGGTTAACCTGTGTATAAAGAGAAAAAAAAAAAAGCATGGACAGAGTATGGAAAACATGCCAAGAAAAAATATAAGATTGGTTTACACCATAACCAAATTATTTGAAATATCTGAGCAAGTGGTTATCAATAACACCTCTGATCCTTTTTTAGTGAGCGTGAGTACAAAGAATTCTTGCTTTTGTGGGCAATGCAAATTTGGCCATTGCATTCTTCGCTAAATTGACCCCAAAATTACTGACAATGTCATTAATGAATTAGATTGTGACTCCAATGGGCTTCTCTTTCGAGAGGCTTTCCTTACGTCAAGATTCCTTACATCTGTAGCATGGCAGATTTCAGGGGATCTTGGTCTTGTTGGAACAGCAAATAGAATGCGAGCTCAATCTGATTGGCTGATCGGATCAGCCAATCGGATTGAACTTGATTCTGATTGGCTGATTCCATCAGCCAATCAGAATTTTCCTACCTTAATCAGCCAATCGGAATTCGAGGAAAGGGGGACAAAATAAACAATGAAAGTATATAGCAGACTTTTTTATTTATAAATGATTTATCATTTTATATTATTATCTCAAAATGTTCAATATCCCTTTAAAGGGACACTGAACTCAAAAAACAAAGTTCGAAAAATAGATAAAATGTTTAAAATTGGGACTTCCGGTGGGCGGGCGTGCAAGCAACAACTCTGGAGTAGAGCTCCGTGAAAGCTACCTGCTGTATAGGCTTTTACCTACATCTACTGCAGCCCGAATCTGTTGGCCCTTGACAGACACCGTGTCTGGGCACTAGAAAGGTTGGAAACTACCACCAATTTCCCCCACCAAAGCCCCAGTCACCATTACCCGACTGTGGAGACGAAGCTGCACGGAACCTGTGGCGGCCATCTTGACACAGGGTGCCAGAAGAAGAACGGAGTGGAGAGACAACGATCAACTGATCCAACAGCCTTGCGGTCACTGGCCTTACTAGGGTCTGAACTTGTTCCATCCTGACGGCACCAAGCCCCCTGAACCCACAGCCCCGGTGAAGATCGGAACGCCGGGTGAGTGAAGCCACGTGGCGTATAGCCGCAAAGGCCGATAGCAAAGACCAGAGGAGACAGGGAGCATAGCCGACAGCGGTAGCCGGAGAAACACAAGTGACAACAGGCATCCTAATAGTTGTGGCTGGATGATTGAGTAGCGGAGGGCTTGGCTGGGCTGACGGACCTTGAAACGGTTCTGCTCCCGGAGGGGAGTCTGGGTCAACTTAGCAGGTACCATCATAGCGTAATATATAGTAGCCCTGACCGCCTAGAGCCATACCTGGAGTAGAGACCCTGCTAAATCTTAAAGCCCCATAGTATCTCTGAGAACCAGCTGTTATCCAGGGAAAGATTGTTGCCCCAGGACAAACGGACACTCTGTTATTCTAATTCATTGGGACTTATAAGTCCACAGTACACGGCCCCGTAGATTGATGTACTAACAGTGGATCTGAGAGGAACTGACTGAGGCAAAGGCCAGCTACTAGAAGGGATAAAGTTGCCAATATCAACGGTAGTGCAGGTTCCACATATATAACTTTCCCTGCTGGACCTTGGCCTTGCCTCCCCACAGGCAATACTGCGGGGCTGGTTTGGGGATTTTGTGGATTCATTGCTTGTCTGCACTTTAATAAGGCACTTTCTCTTTAGGTGATTAACAAACACACAGGCAATCCATTACCTGCATTATTCTCTCACTAAACATCTGTGGGAGCTAAAGGCCTAAACCTAACACCTCCTTCCACAGGGCCATTAAATTACCCCCAGCAAAGAGCTTTCCTTTCCACGAACAATATCATAAGACTCACATTGGGACTGTGTGGACCTGCTGCTTATCTGTGCACTGCTCAGATACTGGCTTTTGCAGGTTCATAACTGGAGCAGAGACTGTTAAGGGGGAAGGGGAAGGAGAAAGAGAGAAGAAATTTCTTTTCTTTTTTTTTTTTTTCTTTCTTTGTTTTGAAATATGCTCTCTTTGTAGAAATGTGTGCACTGCAGGCTTAAACTAACATTTCTTTTTCACAGGTTTAGCAACACACGCTCAGAACAGAATTGTAGGGCTTTACAGCTTGTGTATCTATATTTGCATATAATTGTGTCTTCTATCAGTCCTGTGTTAGGGGTATATTGTACATTATTGCTCATCTTTGGGAGGTGGTGTTTATATATCTCTTTGTGTTTATTTCTGTTCCTGCCCTGACCTTGGGATACAGTATCAACGGGTGGGGTTGACTGACTGAGCGCATGTTATATGCACTTGATGCTTGATTTCACAAGAGGTACTTTCAGAGGTGCATGGAGAAATTCCTTGTGCCCCCTATAATGGCAAGCCGTAACAAAAATGCTGATCGCAGGGCCAAAATTGGATCAGACATTGGTACCCAGGCTTCCTCCCCTGACACCCTGCATGAGGGCCACTCACTCGACCCGCACCCCATAGTCAAACAAATCTCCACCTTGTTCTTGCCTAAAATCGAAAATCTCCAAAAAGGGGTAGACACCTTAGCTGAGGAGGTGAAACAATTTTTAACACGGGTGTCTGAGGTGGAGACTAGAGTCTCCGACCTAGAGGACACCCAAAACACACACTCTGGTAAAAATTGAGGCTTTGGAAAAACAATCCATAATATTGCAGCAAAAATTAGATGACCTAGAGAACAGGTCGAGGCGGAATAATGTCCGTCTTCTCGGGTTACCTGAGTCGGTAAGGCCAGCAGAGATTTTGGCATTTGTTGAGAAAACCCTCCCCTCCTTGATTAATATTCCGGCTGAGGACCTTGTAAACAGTGTAGAAAGAGCACACAGAGTAGGCCCAGAAAGATCAGCTATGGACCACAGTGCACAGGCACGGCCGGTAATGATTAAATTCCTACACTTTCAGACCAAAATGGCGGTGCTTAGGGCATATCGAAAAATGGGTGAAGTATCTTTTGAAAACTCTAGGATTCTCCTGTTCCAAGACTATTCTGTTGAACTGATGAAAAGACGTAGGGAATTCTCTGCACTCTGCTCTAGGTTACATAGGGAAGGTAGACAAGCTTTCTTGCTATACCCAGCTAAGCTTAAAATAGCCACCCCCAGAGGCCCTAAATTTTTTGATACACCACAATCAGCACAAGATTTTATAGATGCAGAGATGGGCGCCAGGAGCCCCAGAGGTGCTAGAGGGGGAGAAGGTTAGGTACTTGCGTCACTCTAAGACTAAATATAGGCCTTGTTAGCTAACTTTATTGATGGCTTCTATAGCCAGTACTGAGGAAGTATCTCGCTCCAGCAGAGATACTCCTTGCACCTATGCATTGAGCATAGGTCTGTTATTTTGGTTAAAAGTTTTTGTTGAGTTAGGGCATTACGTGTTTAATAAAAAAAACTTAGCAGGGTACTATGCCGCATCCCCCACCTATAATATGACAGAAGGAATACATTGGCTGCATCCTACAAACTTGACAATGGGGATTCATAGTTCTGTACACAACCCTCTGCTAGGTATGACATGTGACATGGAGCCCTTTTTGAAGGTAGATATAAAGTTTTATATAAGTTGGTTTCAACTCATAGTTTGGTTGGTGTTCTGGAAACTGCTAATGTACGATTGTAAAAATGGAAGAGAACGTCTGTTGTAACATGCTATTTTTTAACGGTCATGTTGTAAAATATGTCTTAAAATGGATTCTGATGACAATCTCATGTTTTTCCTCAGCACAGCAGTTAAACCTACCTGGCTGGTGGGGCCTGGCGTGGAGATGGCGCTCTATAGGGCTGAACCGGGAGCCTGTACAAGCGCCAATGGGGTATGTCAAGGAGAGTTTTTTTTTTTCCCCTTTCATCCCTCTGCGTTTCCTGTCCCCCTCTCTACCATGTGTCACATACTATGCAGCCCCCCCCATCTTGAATCATGTATGCTTACATAGGTTCTAGCCTAAAAGACAAGATTTAACCTATATTCCTGGAATATAGGGGGAATACATTCCCCTGTTAAGAGGAAGTCAATTCTAACCCACCTTAGGAAAAAGCACGCAGAGATTGCATTTCTGCAGGAGACACATCTTTTGGATGTGGAACATGATAAGCTGCGGACAGATTGGGTGGGGAGGGTGGAATATGTTCCATACAAATCAGCAAGTAGGGGGGTGGCCATACTTTTTGGTAAACAATTGGAATATGACGTGTTGGATGTATTGAAAGACACAGAAGGCAGATATTTAGTTGTTCAGATCCGCGATCTAGGGAAAATTTACACGTTGTGTAATCTCTATGCCCCGAACCAGAAGGACAGGAAGTTTTGGGACACCATAGTGACCACACTCACACCTTATCTAGGCACACACAGACAACCCTCACTGTGACAGGCTGAGGGACCCCACTAGATGCACAGACAGGAAACTGCCCAGGGTACTGGATAAGTTTGAGAAAGACGTATTTGCAAGATTGGGAAACTCTCTGGATGTTCTAGACATCTGGCGACAACTCAATCCGGACGGAAGAGACTACACCTGTGTCTCACGGGCGACCCCTTCCATGTCACGTATTGATCTCTTTTTGATCTCCAACATGTTAATCACTCAAGTGATTGATACAAAAATCGGGGATGTTGTCATCTCGGACCATGCCCCCATAGCTCTATTTCTGGACACAATTCCCCGAATTTGCAACAGGCGTACGCTACGGTTCCCCAAATACTTAATGAGCTCCCAAGAATTCCAACATCACCTAGTGCACTGTTGGGATGACTACAGAACTAACAACATCCAGCATTTAAGTACACCGGAGTTATTCTGGTCGGCGGCAAAAGTTGTTCTCGCAGGTAACATTATTGCTTACCTAGCACGTCAGAAAAAGCAGTGCGTGGAGAGAGTAGAGCAGCTGCGAGTCGTCTTAGCAGATGCCTATCGTGACTACTGCACCTGCCCTTCCACTCAGAAATATCGTAAATATGTTGGTGCTAAAGAAGAGTATGATGCGCTTCTTGCGCATCGGGCCTCCCAGACGCTCATACGTACTCGAGGCAAATATTATCGCTATGGCGATAAATCTGGGAAACTTCTAGCAACGTTAGTAAGGTTGCCCACATCCTCCAGAAGCATTGCTGCGGTGAAAGTGGGGGGCAGGGTTCTGCGAGACTCTGCTTCAATAGCGGAAGCCTTCGCCTCGTATTATTCCTCCCTATACTCAAGTGAGCTCCCCTCTGGAACGGAGACGAGGGACAGATTCTTGGAGACTATCTCCTTCCCTAAGATTTCTGAAGAGCAATTGGCCAACTTAAATGCTCCCATAGAGAGGGAGGAAATTGAGAGAACCATCATGAACATGTCACTGGGCAAGGCACCAGGCCCTGACGGGCTGCCAATTGAGTTCTACCGTCTGCTTAAATCGCAGGTAGCCCCGACTCTTGTAGATTTGTTCACGGGTTACTCTAGGGAAAACAAGATACCTGCCCCTGAATTCTTAGCAGCCTCTATCACGCTGATTCCAAAGGCAGGAAAGGATAACCTGATGCCCGAGTCTTATAGGCCAATCTCCTTACTAAACTCGGACTACAAGATCCTCACCAAACTATTTGCTGAGAGACTAAAATTTATCCTACCCAGCATCATACATGAGGACCAAACAGGCTTTATGCATGCAAGGTCGTCGGTGGTCAACATGCGGAGGGTTCTTCAGGTAATCCAACATTTCTGGGCCGGATCTCGTGATGCCGGGGTAGTGGATAGGCCGGAGGCCTTCCTGCTGTCACTCGACGCGGAGAAGGCCTTCGACCGCGTGGAATGGAGTCATCTATTTGACACCCTGACTCGGGCCAACTTTTCTTGCCCCTTTCTTACCCTTATTCAAAATCTCTATCACTCCCCTCTTGCAAATGTACTGGTGAACAATGTACTGTCATCTAGTTTTCAATTACATAGAGGTACTAGACAGGGGTGTCCGTTATCACCACTGCTCTTTAATATAGTGCTCGAACCTTTGGCTATCAAGCTACGGCAAGATTTCCCAGGCATTGACATAGAAGGAGCCCCACAACATCTGGCGCTTTATGCAGATGACATGCTCCTCTTTGTACAAGATCCCCAGACACATTTACCCAATATTGTGACAGACCTAGCCGACTTCTGACTTTTTTCAGGCTACAAAATAAACGTACAAAAGTCGGAAATTCTCTGGCTTAACAAAGTACCAGGTAACGACGTTAAGTACCCCTTTACGGTGGCCAAACATGATATTACATACCTAGGCATCAAACTTTCGGCTAACCCCAACAAGCTATATGCCAATAACTTAACCCCTACTTGTGCTAAATTACAGGCCCAAATGAATGGTTGGAAAGCTCTGCCGCTTTCTTTGTCTGGGAGAATCAGCCTAATTAAGATGGTGGTTCTCCCGAGGCTACTGTACCCGCTACTTATGCTTCCATTACTTCTGAGTAAATCGGATACCAAACTCTTAAATACCGCGGCAAAAGGTCTCGTTTGGCAAGGGAAGAAACCACGGATTTCGAGGGATAAGCTAAGCATGAATCTCCTCAACGGGGGTTTAGCCCTCCCAGACTTTAGACTTTATAACTGGGCCGCGCTGATCCGCCTGGTGGTGGACTGGCAGGTTGGCACACATCATTTCTGCCGATCGAACTTAGAGCAAGCGATACTGGGGGGGATGTCCTTGGCTTACCTCCTGCACATCGCGGACACGAAATCCCTGAGGACCCTGGGCCTCAGTGTGATGTTCACAGACCCATTGAAAGCATGGCATCTGGTGCACAGGTACCTGAGTAAGGCCTGCTGTGCCTCATACTACCTACCTATCCGAAAAAACCCAGACATTCCGGCTGGATCTGAGACCCTACCTTTTAAAGTCTGGGAGGAAAGGGGACTGAGGTCACTTAAACACTTGATGGACCCGCTTACTAGAACGACCAAAACATTCGGAGCCCTACAGAGGGAGTTTGGCTTGCCCAGAACTCACTTTTATGCCTTCCTCCAAGTACGCCATTACATCGGAGACCTGATGAGAAATAACCCAGATTTCTGGGAAAGCTCACCCTTTCGTCTCACTCAATCACTATACGCGATGGGCAGGTTCTCACTTTCGGAAATATACCAAACACTTCTGCAGCATCGCCTTGTGGGCCTTCAGCCGTCCATATCAACGGGATGGGCCAGGGAGGGACTGGAGGGGGTCACATGGCCAGAGATAAGAAATAGTATGGAAAAAACAAAAAAGGCGACACTATCAGCAATGTATAGGGAATCCCAAGTACGCTTCCTACATAAAGCCTACTTCACACCAAGGGTGATGGCAAAATGGATGCCCAACTGCCCGAATAGATGTATTAAGTGTGCAATGGACAATCCGAACCTATTACACTATATATGGGAATGCCCACCGATCAGACAGTACTGGGGTAAAATACAGTTTTGGATGAAGCAAAAATTACAGATACAGCTTAATTTGCAACCTGAAACTGTCATATTTCTGAACTGGGACAACAGCTATGGGCAATATGACTCACTGCTGAGCTTAGTTATCCTGGTGGCTAGAAAGCACATATTAAAACAATGGATAACGAAAGTGGGACCCTCCTTCAAGGGTTTTAAAAACTTGTTACAAACCCAGTTGTTCATAGAACAAATGGATGTTCGATTTGATATACTACACAGGTTGAGCTTATTTCTGCGCAAATGGCGCAGACTTATCCTAACTTTTGAACTAGAGATACAGAGGTTGATCTTAGCGCCATTTAGGGACTCAGTGATATTCATGGAAGACTCCCTAAGGGGGGATTGGGAACACTTGTTTCATTGAAGAGTCACTAGGTTATCAGCACCCTGCCCCACAACCCCCCCCCTCCTTTTTTTTTTTTTCCTCTCTCCTTGGCCGGGCCCCACAGCCGACAAGAACACAACCGCAGGCAAGATCTCTCATTGGTACTGATTCGGTTATGGTTAGTTAGAGTTAGTTAGTTAAAGTTTTATAGAAAAATGTTAAGAAAATGTTTAGGAGGAAATCGCACTGACAAGAAGTATCCCTCTTTTTTATGATCTATTCATGTCTATGTTGTAAGATCTTTAAGTAACAAAACAGACGACACAGTGGCTGTAATTGTATGCAATGTATATTTCTATTATCCTGTACATCAATGTATATGTGTGCGTTTTTCCTCCTTAATAAAAAAGATATTTAAAAAAAAAATGTTTAAAATTAAGACACTTATTAATGTCACATACTTTGTAATAACTTACTGTTTGCCTGCAATTGATTCACAAAGTAATCCTGATTTCCAAACCCACTCCGTGGGTACCTGATCACCTAGCCCTATCTTGCATGAGAACCCAGGTACCAATATGGCAGACATTATCCGCTATGCGTCTGCGCAAGGTTTTGACACGTCGCGAGATGCCAACTAAACATTTTAATTATATTCATAAAAGCTGAATATTATTAGTTGAATATACGGACGATTGTACAGCCCATATTTGTGGGCTGTCTTAGCCTACCTCATTAGAAGATTTTAAAACGAAATATTATATATATTAGAAGGATCTTTGAAACTGCAAGTAGGTGCAAATTATTTCTTTGAACATTATAACCCGATTTATATAATTGTTATATATGCCAAGAATAAAACTACAGTAATCCTTTAATACAGGCCAAAATACTAAAAAACAAAATAACCTAATACAGGTTAAAATACTCATATTTAATAAACCTTAAAGGGACAGTCTAGTCAAAATTAAACTTTCATAATTCAGATAGGGCATGACATTTTGAACAACTTTCCAATTGACTTTAGTCATTACATATGCTTTATTCCCTTGGTGGTATTTCTGAAAAGCTAAACCTAGGTTGGCTCAAACTGATTTCTAAACCGTTGAAAACCGCCTCTTGGCTCAGAGCATTTTGAAAGTTTTTTTTTTTGTTTTTTTTTTTCACAGTTAGACAGTACTAGTTCATGTGTGTAATATAGATAACATTGTGCTCACTCCCTTGGAGTTATTTAGGAGTCTGCACTGATTGGCTAAACTGCATGTCAGTCAAAATCACTGAGATAAGGGGGCAGTCTGCAGAGGTCCAGATACAAGGTAATCACAGAGGTAAAAAATATATTAATATAACGGTGTTGGATATGCAAAACTGGGGAATGGGTAGTAAAGGGATTATCTATCTTTTTAAATAATAAAAATTCTGGTGTAGACTGTCCCTTTAATAAGGGTTCATTTATATAATATAGCCTAATATACTTATATTTAAAGTATCCTAATACAAGCTTATTATACAATGAAGCCTCAATTAGGCAGATCTACTATATTCAGGAAAACCTTATATACCGGCTTATATCTAAAATAGCCATAATACCGGCTAAAATTAGTATATAAATATAGCCTAAAATATATAGCCTGAAAACAGGCCAAAGAACTTATAATATAGGCTCATAAAGGCTAAAAAACTAAAATAAAGCCCTAATATAGGTTTAAATATATAGCCTGATACAGGATAATCTCCTTATATTCAATAAAACTGAAGCAGCTGAATATGAAGCAGCTGAATATGAAGCAGCTGAATGTGTGTATATATATATATATATATATATATATATATATATATATATTATGGAAAAATTGTATGGAATTTAAAACTGTGCTCTGATAGAGATGTATTAAGAGCAATTTAGACTGAATAGCCTGTGCAATACAAGCTTCCAAAATGAAGCCGTATATATGTGCATAAAAAACAATGACAAGTGGCATTAACTTCTGGACGTATATTACTATTTAAGTGAAACAAGCTCCTATATACTCCAAACCAAGTCATAAGAGACAAAATACACACGTGTATATATATATATATACATACATATATATACATAAAAACATGTACATGTATACACCTAAAAGTGTATATACACACACGCATATATTCACCTACACATGCATACATAAAAACATGTATAGGAACACACATACACATAAATATGTACATATACACACGAACACACATAAATATAGCTACATATCAGTGGAGGCTCCTCCAGTTGTGCACAATCGCACGCGAACCCGGAGAAAAAAAAAATAGGGCAAAAAAATAAATAAAAAATCAGCCAAAAAAAAAAAATTGTTTAATATATTTTTTATTTTTTTTATTAGAGTGTGTGTGTTTTTTGTTATTTTTGTTAGCCACTAGCTGCCTCAGCACCGGGTACAGTGAAGTCAGTGTCAGTACGGTACCACACACACCACACCATGATTTACCAATGCCATAATAACCCCATAGTCTGTCTAAGTCTTGAAGCAGGAGGGAGCTAGGACCCAGGCGGACCGACGCTGACGTCACCAGCGTAGAGAGTGAGACTGCATCAGTCAGTGAGTCACTAGCATCTCCTCCTCTCTGAGTCTCTGTCACTCACAGTCACTGATCGCACGTGCGATCAAGCAAAACCCTATCCTGCACAGTGATCTCTATGTATCACTGTGCAGGCGTTGCTCCTCACAGCCCGGCACTGGTAATTGAGCCCTATTCGCACAGGCTGAAGTGTGCAAGCTGACTTCAGCCTGTGCTCTGGCTCCTCCCAGTCTGCCTGTCATGGGTGAGTCTCGCCTCTGATACGCTACTAGCGTCACGTGACCGCCCCCACAAGCCTCCTCCCCCTCAGCGGCGCGAAAATCTCATAGAGGAGATAGCCGTTGAGCGGATAGGAGCCTTGTTTGCTGAGCTCTGAGTCTGTTTTGTTCAACAACTTGAGTTGCCTCAAAAAAACGATTTAGGCAGCCCTTGCTGGCTGCAGACGTGGTGTTGCTGACAGTGAGTCCAGGACTCCTGACAGAAAAGTTTCTTTACTAAGTTTAACTTATGTTTAATAATTTAGCAGCGAATACTATAGTTTAAATTAGCTTAAGCTGCCTTAGTTACAGTGGGTGGGCAGTGGGCCTTATTTTGCTTCAGGCCTGCAGCTGCTGAGCCTGAGCTTATTAGTTTAGTTTAAAATTTTAAACTAACTGTATATTAGTTAGTTAATTAAAATTACTAAATTAAATTTACACAACAGAGTTGAGATTACTATTAGAGACTAGAGAGCCAGTGAGACAGACACCAGTGTGTGTGATAAAAAAAAGTTCATTTAGTGTTTTAACTTAACATTTAGAGTACTTAGGTAGAGTGGGAGTTCTCTCTTAAAACAATTGGCTTTAGTCAGTAAGTTTAGTGGAGTAATTTGGGAATAATAAAATAATTTTTTTGTCAGCAGATTAGAAGTTTTGCAAAAAATATATATATATTTTTATTTTTATTTTTATTTTTTACAAATACAGAAAGCAGTTAACTGCTGTGCTGTACTACTAGTTGTTGACCGTTGACGGCTGTCACGGTTGTTTACCATTAAACATTAATACATTTAATTTAAGTATTTTAGCAGATTAATTAGCAGATTGCAATTAGAAGTTTTGAAAAAAAAAGAACAAAGTTTTTTTTCACAATAAAAGCAGTTAACTGCTGTGCTGCTTTTGATACTACTAGTTGTTGACCGTTGACGGCTGTCACGGTGGTTTACCATTAAACATTAATACATTTAATTTAAGTATTTTAGCAGATTAATTAGCAGATTGCAATTAGAAGTTTTGCAAAAAAAGAACAAAGTTTTTTTTCACAAAAAAACAGTTAACTGTTGTGCTGCTGCTGATACTAAAATTAGGCAGTAAACCGGCATATTTAACATTTTATATTTTATATATAGTGAGCTATATTATTATAATTATTATAAGATATTACCTATTAGTTGTAGTTGATATTTTCTAACAGCTGCCTGCAATATATTTTATAACAACCAGCACCGCAAAACTACTTGCCATTGCCTACTAGTGTTGTAGATTTTCTAACAGCTGCAGAGCTACATAAAGTACCTACAAGTTATATATTACATAACAACCGCCAAACTATTAAACTATTACTGCAAGTTGAGTTGTATATTTTCTAACAGCTGCAGAGCTACCTACCTACAAGTTATATATTACATAACAACCGCCAAACTATTAAACTATTACTGCAAGTTGAGTTGTATATTTTCTAATAGCTGCAGAGCTACCTACCTACAAGTTATATATTACATAACAACCACAAAACTATTAAACTTTTAATATATTTTCTAACAGCTGCAGAGCTACCTACCTACAAGTTATATATTACATAACAACCGCCAAACTATTAAACTATTACTTCAAGTTGAGTTGTATATTTTCTAAAAGTTGCAGAGCTACCTACCTACAAGTTATATATTAGATAAGAGCAAAGGACTGTTCTTTGTGTGTAAACTAACAGTTAAGATGGCACTTAGTAAAATTAGTGTGTCTGAGCTAAAGCAATTACATTTTTCAACGTTGCCCATTGAAAGAAAAATGGAAATTAAAATGCTCAGGCCAACACCTATGCTTAACCTTACCCAGGTGACAAAATGTAAAACTAGAGATTACAAAAGAGAATTCAAACCTGAGGTATATGATAAATATCCATGGATTTGTGGTTGTGAATTATCTAACAGACTCTTTTGTTTTTATTGTCTCCTGTTTGCAAAACAAAGTGGGGATTCAAGCTGGGTGAGTTATGGGGTCGCCGATTTATCACATTTAAGTCAAAAAACCAATAAACATAATTGCTCCCAATCACATTTAAACTCCACATTAGAGTTTAATTTGCTAGGAAGGGTTGATATTCGGCAACAACTTGACAGTGCATATCGTTTGAATATTAAAAGACATAATGAGCAAGTAACCAAAAATCGCTATGTTCTTTCCAAAATAATTAATTGTATTTTATTTTGCGGCGCATTTGAGCTTGCATTTCGAGGACATGACGAACGAGATGATTCATTAAATCCAGGCATTTTCAGAGGTCTTATAAACTTCTCCGCAGAGCTTGATGCATCTCTAAAAGAACATCTCGCTAGTGCCACTGTTTTTAAAGGAACGTCAAAAGAAATTCAAAACTATTTATTAGACTGTATGCTTACTGTTTGCCAGAACCAAATAAAGAAGGAAATCTCAAATGCAAGTTTTGTAGCAGTGATAGCAGATTAAACTACTGATGTTTAATCTGCCTTCCAATTGGTTGTTGTTTTTAGATACATTATAGGTAATGGACAACCGGTTGAGAGATTCTGGGAATTCACTAATCCAGCAGGACATGATGCAGAATCTTTAGCTACGTGTATTCAAGCTATTTTGGAAAAAGTTATAGACAACCCAGAGAAACTGATATCGCAGAGTTACGACGGTGCAAGCGTGATGAGTGGTCAGCATGCAGGTGTTCAGGCTATAATTAAATGTACCTACAAGAATGCACATTTTGTGCATTGCTATGCACATCAGCTCAATTTAATTGTCAGCCAAGCAAGCAGTCAAAATCAACAAGTTCGAGTATTTTTTTCAAATCTAAGTGACATTACTAACTTTTTTAGTAACCCGCCACAAAGGATAGCTATTCTAGATGAAACTGTTAGAAGAAGGATACCTCATGGTTCAGCCACCAGGTGGAATTTCAAGAGTCGAACCATCAATACAGTTTTTGAAAACAGGGAACAGTTAATTGAATGCATGGAAAAAACATCGAAAAAAGAAATAGCTATAAATCAAGCAGGGGCTATTCGGCGTATGTTACAAGACTCGGTATTCGTGTTTTGGCTTACAGTTTTTCACAATATTATGCCACATGTAGATGTGTTATACAACCAACTTCAGAAAACACAAACAGATGCGGCACTTATTCGAAAACATATTAACACTTTCCAGCAGACAATGGAAAACGAAAGGAATAGAATGGACACAGTGACCATGACGATATCAGAAACAGAGGAAACATCTAGGAAAAGAGAGAAAATATTCACATTGCTCAGACTGTGGCAGCTAAAGAGATATGCGATGTTATCACAAATCAAGTAAAAGATAGATTTTCTTTTATAACTCACTACTCGGCTGTTTCTCTCCTCCAAGCGGAAAAATTTGCGGATTACGAGAAAAAATTTCCAAATCAGCTTCTTGAACAAACATCAGCGGTTTATCACACATTACAGAAAGATCGCCTGAAAACTGAACTAGGAGTAATTTACAGAAGACCAGATTTCCGAAATATGAATGGTGCCATCAGTCTTCTACAGTTTGTAATAGAAAATAACTTGGACAGCACTTTCTCGGAGACCTACAAACTGTTGCAAATTATTTCGACTATTCCCGTGACAACTGCTGAGGCTGAGAGATGTTTCTCAACTTTAAAACGAGTTAAGACATTTCTAAGGAGCACCATGACTGAGGAAAGACTGACTGCTCTAGCCATGCTCACAATTGAAAAACAATTGATCAATGACATGCCTACATTCACCGAAAATGTTATTGATTTATTTGCCTCAAAAAAAGACAGGCGGATTGACTTAATTTACAAAAATTGTACTTAGGTTATCAACATTCTGTTTTAATCTTTACCGTTGAAGTTAATTATTAAGCACTAGTGTAATAGAAATAATCTTCTTTTGTAGAAAGTAAAATGTGGGTGTATTTATCTTCATGTTGCCAAGGCCTTTGGCTGCATTGCCTAATATCAAACACTGGGGGCTGGGGCAACAGTAATTGAAATGTGGTTGTATTTCTCTATAAAGTAGAAGGTTCTTTAAATCCAGGAATATATATGTTTTCATAAATGTACATTCAACATTCTTATTATTTTGCAGCTTTAATTAATTATTTGGTTAATATATATATATATATATATATATATATATATATATATATATATATATATTTTATTATATAATTTAACTGAGCACCATCATGTATATTTTAAGACTAGACATGGGCAGGTAGTGTAGGCTCCTCCATTTGTGCACTGTCGCACGTGAACATGGCTGTACTGAAGAGTATGCATTCATAGATTTAAGATGTCTGTGTCCACTATGAGGAACACAGTGAGCAATGCATGGTGAGGATATGGAAGACCACAGGCACAGTTCTTGTTAAGGCCAGAAGTGGCAGGGCAAGTAACAAAATCAGAGAGGGCCAGAGGCAAAGGCAAAGGATGGTGAGAACGGTCAAAAACAGCCCACAGACCACCTCCAAAGACCTGTACTACTGGGAATATTGTTGAGGGTCTCATGGATTCCACTCAATATCAGCAGATACTTGAGAATAATGTTGAGGAATCAGTCACAAACTTCAGTTGAAGTTACCCCCAGGCCGGGGCTGGATATTTCAAGAAGACGATGACCAAAAACACTGCTGGTTCAAATGGGTGGGGCCATTTGAGGGGCGTGACTTTCACAAAGGGTGTGGCTTTTAAACGGGTGTGGCTTGTTAAATGGGCGTGGTTTTAAAAAGGGGCGTGTTTTTCAAAGGGGCGTGACTTTCTAATAGGGGGAGGGTCTTGTGCACCCCCATCCTAAAAATTCACCAGCCGCCACTGCTACATATGCCTACATAAAAACGTGCATAGGTACATCTAGACACAAAGACCTGTATATATATACACACACACAAATATTCACCTGCATCCTTAGATCAGCATCTGAGTCTATAATACTTTATAGTCTATAACAAGAAATACTTTTTAATTCTGTCAGACCCAGAGGGCCATCAAACCTGGGTCTAACAAGTGAAAGGACTTAGATTAAAACAGTCTAAAAATCCCCCATATGAAAGTTCTGGAAGGCAAGGAATAAATGATTTCATATCATTAAGTAAGAGAGATTTTTATATAAATAGATAGGTCACTCAGATGGGGCTGCTAGAAAAGGAGTGGCACAGCCCTAAAATTACTATATATAATCTTAGACCATAAGGCTGACATCATACTAAGATAATACAACACAAAAGGAAAAACCTATTTATTGTAGGCAAGCTAGAAAACAAATGTAGCAAATACAGACTTGTCTAAATATAATATAATGTGCAGTAGAAATAAAGGGGGTCCTAAGCATGGCATCTGATGGAAAGAAGTTCTATGAAATAATGAGGCCTGGCTACAGGCCACACACACTCTGCACACTGAACTAAATAAAGCTTTGCAAGAAAATATATAAGGCTTGAAAACCGGCCTAATATACAAACATCATGCAGGCAAGCAGGCTGTAAACCTATTGCCTGTTCCAATATAACACAATTACATATAGGATAAGAATATGAAACATAAAGGGATAAGAATATAAAGAACTTTGGAAGGAAACCATATATAATAGTTTTACAGAAAAGTCTTAAACAAGATAAACAGAATAGAGACTAAATAACCTAGGAAAGAAACCTATATAATGGTTTATAGTATATTCTAAAACACAGATAAACAGATTAGTGATCTTAAGCAAAGATAATCACAATACATTAAAATTTGAGGGGAAAATGAATACATGACCTGCTGTCTGGAAGCAGCAAAGAAAAGAGGAAGTGCTGGACTTGCTCATTACAGTTTATTAGGCTGCTGTGTGCTGATTGGTGCAGTCTTGTTACTATGCTATTATTTTTTTCTCTGTATGTTTTCTTTGCTGCTGTTTGGATTTAGTAAAGATTTGATGCAAAATATGAAGCCTCCTGTCTTGCCATAAAATTGTAGGTATTGTATTTAATTAATTTATTGATAGTGTAGTGTTAGTTTTAATTGTAACTTAGGTTAGGATTTATTTTACAGGTAATTTTGTAATTATTTTAACTAGGTAACTATTAAATAGTTAATAACTATTTAATAGCTATTGTACCTGGTTAATATAATTACAAAGTTGCCTGTAAAATAAATATTAATCCTAAAATAGCTACAATATAATTATAATTTATATTGTAGCTATATTAGGGTTTATTTTACAGGTAAGTATTTAGCTTTAAATAGGAATGTTATTTAATATGAATTAATTTATTTCGTTAGATTTAAATTATATTTAACTTAGGGGGGTGTTAGGGTTAGAGTTAGACTTAGCTTTAGGGGTTAATACATTTATTATAGTAGCGGTGTGGTCCGGTCGGCAGATTAGGGGTTAATTATTTAGGTAGGTGGAGGCGACGTTGGGGACGGCAGATTAGGGGTTAATAAATATAATATAGGGGTCGGCGATGTTAGGGGCAGCAGATTAGGGGTACATAGGGATAACGTAGCTGGCGGCGGTGTACGGAGCGGCAGATTAGGGGTTAAAAAAAATATGCAGGTGTCAGCGATAGCGGGGGCGGCAGGTTAGGGGTTAATAAATAAAATATAGGGGTCGGCGATGTTAGGGGCAGCAGATTAGGGGTACATAGGGATAACGTAGCTGGCGGCGGTGTACGGAGCGGCAGATTAGGGGTTAAAAAAATTTAATAGAGTGCCGGCGATGTGGGGGGACCTCGGTTTAGGGGTACATAGGTAGTTTATGGGTGTTAGTGTACTTTAGAGCGCAGTAGTTAAGAGCTTTATAAACCGGCGTTAGCCCAGAAAGCTCTTAACTCCTGGTTTTTTTCTGCGGCTGGAGTTTTGTCGTTAGATTTCTAACGCTCACTTCAGCCACGACTCTAAATATCGGCGTTAGAAAGATCCCATTGAAAAGATAGGATACGCAAATGGCGTAGGGGGATCTGCGGTATGGAAAAGTCGCGGCTGCAAAGTGAGCATTAGACCCTTTCCTGACTGACTCCAAATACCAGAGGGCGGTACAAACCAGCGTTAGGAGCCTCTAACGCTGGTTTTGACGGCTACCGCCCAACTCTAAATCTAGCCGTTAGTGGGTTTTTTTTTTAGATCATACCTAGGTAGGCTCAGGATTGTGCCCATATCTTAAGCAGCATATGGCAGAAGTGTTTGTAACAAAATTAACACAGTGATCAAAACACATTCACACTCCTAAGCCTATGTAGGTATGCTGTTATAAAAAGGAGATACGTTTTAATGTGGACAACCAAAGAACAGAATAAATTTGATAATAGAAGTAATTTAGACTTTTTGTTCTAAAATAAATTTGTGTGTCTATGTATTAGGTGTGTGTGTCTATGTATTAGGTGTGTGTGTCTATGAATTAGTTGTGTGTGTGTTTAATTGTATTGTTTCACTATGTTTGTATGCAGCATGCATATGTAGTGACTCTAGTGAGCCGGATGTGCTTATGTATAATGTGCAAGCACTGTAACAGGTTGTGCCTATGTAGCATGCACGTGTGTCAATGAACAGGTTGCATAGATATATTACATACATGTAATGTGTAACTATTGAAGAAAAAAAAAGCACTATATAATTTGATGAAGAATAGTTACTAAAATGTAAAACAATCTCCTATACTTAAGAGAAAATCTATTTTTAAAAAATCCTTATAATTTTCCAAAAATATCACTCCCTTCACCTATTAAATATTACAATTTGAAAGGGAACAGAGTTACTGTGGGCCACCAGGTTGCACTTGCCCCCTGGGTCCAACATTTCCAGCCCTCCCCTGGTGCCAGTATTCATTAGTAAGGCATGATGGCTTCTTGGCAAGTTCTGTCTCCCAGGTAGCAGTAAACTGATAGGCCTTACTACCTCAACAGAGAGGAGCTGCCTGTATTATTTGGTTATGCTCTGTGCAAGGAATTCATCTTGTATTCTAGCATTTCAATGAGATCTTTATATTGGATTATGTGGCCATGATCTGGAATAGGTATTTTGTCTCTTGACCCTCTGTACCTTGCCTGGGTTCTGAATATCTACGCTGGTCTTACTCTGCCTGACAAACTGTTTAAGCTCCGCCTACCCTTCTGGATAACCTGCTTGTTCATTGGTTTATTCATCCATGCATATGTACATATCTTGTCATGTGCATAACCTTGAGCGGACTTTAATCAGCTCTGAGTTTGTCTTGTTAGTCATCAGGCTTTATGTGTATAATTGTTCTTGCATAGTTACATTATTTCAAGATTTTTTAATAAAGGTTATGTTATCTAGCTTTGTAGTTCAAATGGATAGGAAATCCAAAAATGTGTGATTCAGACAGAGCATATTATTTTAAAAAGTTTCCAATTTACTTCTATTATCAAATTTGCTTCACTCTCATTATATTCTTTGTTGAAGAGTTAGGTAGTCATCTGGAGCACTACATGACAGAAAATAGTGCTGCCATCTAGTGCTCTTACAAATGAATAACATTCTTGCAAAACTGCTGCTGTATAGTACTCCTAAGCCAATGTCCCCGCTTTTCAACAAAAGATACCAAAAGAACAAAGAAAATTTGATAATAGAAGTAAATTAGAATGTTGTTTAAAATCGCATGCTCTATGTCAGGCCTCCCTAACAGGCCACCTTGTGAAGATATCTGAACTAGAAAGCGGGTGAAATAATCAGCTGATAAATAAACATGGTTATTAACCTGCTCTCATCCAAGGGAATCCTTAAAACCTGCCCTGTTGGGGAGGCCTGAGGACAGGTGTGAAAACCAGTGGTCTATCTGAATCATGACTTCTTTTTTTTTTATCCCTTTAACCTTTGTCTTTCTTTCCTGGGGTTCAATATGTCATAACCTGAACCATTACTAAACCAGCAGCAGAATCAAAGGAGGGGCAGTAGAGCTGCTGGTGCAACGCCGCCCCCTGCAGACTCGCGGCCAATGGGCCGCCAGCAGGGGGGTGTCAATCAACCCGATCGTACTCGATCGGGTTGATTTCCGGCGATGTCTGTCCGCCTGCTCAGAGCAGGCGGACAGGTTATGGAGCAGTGGTCTTTGTGACCGCTGCTTCATAACTGCTGTTTCTGGAGAGCCTGCAGGCTCGCCAGAAACACGGGGCATCAAGCTCTATACGGAGCTTGATACATATGCCCCATAATCTTCCTTAGTAGATTTATTCTTTGCTGTTCTTGTTTTCATACATTGGTATCGCCTCTTGTGGAATTTCTCAATCCTTAAAGGGACACTGAACCCAACATTTTTCTTTCATGAAAAAAAACAAAAAAACTTTTTTCAAAGTAGAAACATGTTTGTTCAAACAATTTGTTTTAAAATACCCTTCTTTCAATTCCACTGCAATATTTTACAGATGCTATTGTGTTTCTTGATATTGCTAAGTGTAGGTTTTCTGATGAATTTCAGACATGAGAGCCTATACACAAATGTATTATTGACCTTTTGAAGTTGATGCGTTAAGGAAAAAATAAGAATAAGTGTAATATCCAGTTCTTTAAAGGGACACTAAACTCATTTTTTTTCTTTCCTGATTCAGATAGAGCATGCAATTTTAAGCAACTTTCTAATTTGCTTCTATTATCAATTTTTCTTCGTTCTTTTGCTATCTTTATTTAAAAAGCAGGAATGTGATGCATAGGAGCATATGAGTAAATGTCTTCCTCCAATAAGCAAGCATTATCCATGGTGCTGAACCTAAAATGGGCTGAAAAGATTTAAATTCATCATTTTCAAATAAAGATAGCAAGAGAACGAAGAAAAATAGGAGTAAATTAGAAAGTTGCTTAAAATTGCATGCTCTATCTGAATCAGGAAAGAAAATAATTGAGTTTAGTGTCCCTTTAAAGATGTATGTATGTATATGTGTATGTGTGTATGTATGTATGTATGTATATATATATATATATATATATATATATATATATATATATATATAACACGGAAGGGAACTGCACTCTCATACCGGACCGGGTACACATCCTATGACCCTGCAACATGCTCAGCCCTGGGTGCCACTGGCATTCACAGGAAGCTGTGCTGTCCCCAGAGCCACAAGCAGTTAACCCCAGACAGGTCTGGGTGCAAGAACCATAGGGAAAATTACAAAACAAATTAATACAACACACAGAGAAAACCCAGCACTCACTTGCAAGCTCTCAGCTAAGATTTAAAAGCAAAACTGGAAAGGTTAGTCACCGCATCTGGCCAAATGGGACAAGCTCAGGTACCACGTCAAGGTCCTCTCCAATACCTGAGAGCCTAAAACAGCCACACAATGCAAGCTTCCGGTATGATATGAGAGTGCATATCCCTTCCGTGTTTTGTATATGTCTAGGGTGATTACATATTCCTGTGCACCCTTTTTTTGTTTTCAGTTTGTTTGGATTTGAAAGCTTGCATTGTGTGGCTGTTTTAGGGTCTCAGGTATTGGAGAGGACCTTGACGTGGTACCTGAGCTTGTCCCATTTGGCCAGATGCGGTGACTAACCTTTCCAGTTTTGCTTTTAAATCTTAGCTGAGAGCTTGCAAGTGAGTGCTGGGTTTTCTCTGTGTGTTGTATTAATTTGTTTTGTAATTTTCCCTATGGTTCTTGCACCCAGACCTGTCTGGGGTTAACTGCTTGTGGCTCTGGGGACAGCACAGCTTCCTGTGAGTGCCAGTGGCACCCAGGGCTGAGCATGTTGCAGGGTCATAGGATGTGTACCCGGTCCGGTATGAGAGTGCAGTTCCCTTCCGTGTTTTGTATATGTCTAGGGTGATTACATATTCCTGTGCACCCTTTTTTTGTTTTCAGTTTGTTTGGATTTGAAAGCTTGCATTGTGTGGCTGTTTTAGGGTCTCAGGTATTGGAGAGGACCTTGACGTGGTACCTGAGCTTGTTCCATTTGGCCAGATGCGGTGACTAACCTTTCCAGTTTTGCTTTTAAATCTTAGCTGAGAGCTTGCAAGTAAGTGCTGGGTTTTCTCTGTGTGTTGTATTAATTTGTTTTGTAATTTCCCCTATGGTTCTTGCACCCAGACCTGTCTGGGGTTAACTGCTTGTGGCTCTGGGGACAGCACAGCTTCCTGTGAGTGCCAGTGGCACCCAGGGCTGAGCATGTTGCAGGGTCATAGGATGTGTACCCGGTCCGGTATGAGAGTGCAGTTCCCTTCCGTGTTTTGTATATGTCTAGGGTGATTACATATTCCTGTGCACCCTTTTTTTGTTTTCAGTTTGTTTGGATTTGAAAGCTTGCATTGTGTGGCTGTTTTAGGGTCTCAGGTATTGGAGAGGACCTTGACGTGGTACCTAAGCTTGTCCCATTTGGCCAGATGCGGTGACTAACCTTTCCAGTTTTGCTTTTAAATCTTAGCTGAGAGCTTGCAAGTGAGTGCTGGGTTTTCTCTGTGTGTTGTATTAATTTGTTTTGTAATTTTCCCTATGGTTCTTGCACCCAGACCTGTCTGGGGTTAACTGCTTGTGGCTCTGGGGACAGCACAGCTTCCTGTGAGTGCCAGTGGCACCCAGGGCTGAGCATGTTGCAGGGTCATAGGATGTGTACCCGGTCCGGTATGAGAGTGCAGTTCCCTTCCGTGTTTTGTATATGTCTAGGGTGATTACATATTCCTGTGCACCCTTTTTTTGTTTTCAGTTTGTTTGGATTTGAAAGCTTGCATTGTGTGGCTGTTTTAGGGTCTCAGGTATTGGAGAGGACCTTGACGTGGTACCTGAGCTTGTCCCATTTGGCCAGATGCGGTGACTAACCTTTCCAGTTTTGCTTTTAAATCTTAGCTGAGAGCTTGCAAGTGAGTGCTGGGTTTTCTCTGTGTGTTTTATATATATATATATATATATATATATATATATATATATATATATATATAAAACCTACTTCTCTTCTACTCTTTCCTTAAACCCTAAACAACTCTTCTCCACCTTTAACTCTCTCCTCTACCCACCTGCTCCCCCCCCCCCCCCGTCTGTCTTTAGTGCTCAAGACCTGGCAGACTACTTTTTAAACAAAACACGTACTATCCAAAGCAACATCCCAACACCAACCTGCAATATTCCAACAACAGGCCCAGTAACTCCCTCTGCATCTTCCATCCAGCCATTGAGAATGAAGTTTCTTCCTTACTATCTTCCTCACGCCTCACTACCTGACCGCTCGACCCTATCCCTTTGCATCTAATACCCTCCCTGTCTTCCAGTGGCATCACTAGCGGGGGGCGGTGTGTGCGCACCTCACCGGGTGACACCTTGGAGGGGGGTGACACCAACCCCCAAGTAACACCACTGTGAAGAAAGCTAAGACTAGCATTAGAGGAGGTTGAGCAAGTGGGGCAGTGACTAACACAGGGAGGTAAAGGGAGGAGGAGAATAGAGTCTGAACCAGGTCCACCCTTTGGGCGGGGTGAGTGGGGCCGCACTCAGGAGATCAGACAGTGCAACAGACTGCAGCAGATGGGAAACCATCAATTAAAGCACACCACTGCAAAGCAGGAGTTCTATCCTTTTTTGCTAACCCATTAGATTTTGCCACTGGTGATACTGTGCAAAATGTAACGGGTAGCAAAAAATGATAGAACACCAGCATGTCACCCTCACTCATCCTGGGAGTGGCAGCTCAGTGCATGTATGTGACGTGCTGGGGCTGGACTATAGAGAGCACTCCTCTGTGGCGGCAAATGCAAGTGACATGTGGAGATCTAAGAGGGTGATATTACGGCAGAATGCACCTCTCAGGTTTATCACACTTCTTTCTTAGGATCTCTCTGCTACTTCAAAGACAATCTCAGTGCTGTCACTGAAGCTTCCCCTGAAACATAAATAACACTTAGGCAATAGGCATGCAGAGAACAATTTAACTCATTGGCTAACAGAAAGGACTAGTTTATTCCCAAGCAGTGCATTCCAGCTCTTTTTGGTAGCTATGGAGTTAAATTGTACTCTGCATGCTATCTCTGTGAAAGTTGTAAGGCAAGAGGTTATGAAGGAGGAGGTGGTTAGTTTTTTGTCTATGTGAAGCAGCTGGTTTAGAGTTACACCTCTCAGCAGAGCAGGCACTTCAGTAATTCTCTTTAATATACTTAACAACATATAATATGTGTGTGTACCCAGTTGTCATGCTTGGGAGTGACACCATGAGTTACCGCACTGGGTGACACCGACCCTAGTGACGCCACTGCTGTCTTCCACCCTCACTCCCGCTCTTACTCACATCTTCAACCTATCTCTCTACCGGCTCATCTTTTTCAAACATGCAAAAGTCACTCCCATACTTAAAAAAAACCCTCGCTCAACCCTAATTTTCCTGAAAGCTACCGCCCCATATCACTGCTTCCACAAAACTCTTTGAAAAACTAGTTTACAATAGCCTAACCCCCTAACTGTCCACCAATTCCTTGCTCAACTGAGACTGCCCTTACTAAGGTTATACCCGATCTTCTCTCTGCTAAAAATATTGGCCACTACTCTATACTCATCTTACTTGACCTCTCAGCTGCCTTCGGCACAGTTGACCACCCCCTCCTCCTACAGACTCTTAGCTCTTTTGGCTTCTGTGACACTGCTTTTTCCTGGATTCACTCCTATCTTTTCTCACTGTCATTTGCTGATGACTCCTCCTCTCTAATGCCTCTGTCTGTTGGAGTACCTCAAGGATCTGTTCTGTGTCCTCTACTTTTCTGCATTTATACTTCTTCGCTGGGTAAACTTATCAACAGTTATGGCTTCAAATATCACCTCTATGATGATGACACCCAGATCTACCTCTCCACCCCTGCTCTCTCTCCCTCTGTCCTTTCTCATGTTTCTCATGTCAGCGACTGCTTATCTGGTATTCTTCCTGGATGGATTCTCACTAGATAGATGATTGACATGTCCAAGACTGAGCTCCTTCTTATCCCCCCTTAAGCTCTACACCGACTTCTGACTTCTCTATCCCTGTTGACGGCATCACCATTTCCCCATCGCCCCAAGTCTGCTGCCTCAGAGTTACACTTGACTCAAATCTATCCTTCGTCCCCTATATTCTGCCGCAACCACCTATGCAATATTTACAAAATTCGCCCTTTTCTGAGCGCTAACACCACAAAGCAAATAATCCACTCCCTTGTTATTTCCAGACTTGACTACTGCAATAACCTACTTACTGGCAGGGCCGGATTTGGAAATCAGACCAGCCCTGGAAAATTGTATAGACCGGCCCAGCCACGCCCCCTCCATCCCAGTCACGCCCCTTCCAGCCCAGCCACGCCCCCTCCAGCCCAGCCAACTATGCTCTCTGGCCTCCAATTAAACTCACGCTCCACCTGACTGTCTTAATATGAATACAAACTATTCATATTAAATAAAAAAAATAAAACAAATACGTGAAAAATATTTGCCTACAAGTCATAATTGTTATATATATAATTTCAGTAATAAACTTATTAGGACTAATTAACATAGGTTCTCATAACATGGAGCTCTAAGCAAAACAGCTATAAAAGGGATCATCAGAACATTATATTTTATAAGGTGAAAATAAAATACAATAGAACATTTTTTTTGTTATTGATCAATTATAATCAACTAATTATGCTTTACTCAATGCTTTAGCAAAGCTGCAATAATTTATATAGCAGCCAGGCTGAGGCCAGCCAGCCCAGCTGAGCTGCCGGCCGGCGGCCCACCGGGATTTTTCCCGGTATCCCGGCTGCCCAATCCGGCCCTGCTTACTGGCCTTCCTCTTTCCCACCTCTCCCCCCCTTTATCTATCCTAAATGCCTCTGCCAGGCTGATCCACATTTTCCGTCGCTCTGTATCTGCTGTACTTCTCTGCGAGTCCCTTCATTGTCTCCCCATTCCCAGCAGAATTAAATTCAACATTCTCAGCCTTACATACAAAGCTCTCACCAACGCCGCTCCCCTCTACCTATCCTCTCTAATAAAAAAGTATACTCCAGCCCACCCACTAAGATCCAATAAACCTGCTCCTTGCATACGCGACTATCAACCCTTCTCATGCTAGACTGCAGGACTTCTGTTGTGCAGCACCTACCCTCTGGAACCCTCTCCCTCGTGCTGTCAGGTTTTGCCCTAATCTTTCTTCCTTTTAAATGCTCCCTGAAGACTTTTCTGTTCATATAAAATCATATATGAATTGTCAGTCCAAGTATGTGGTATATCTTTTGGAATGTAATTGTGGGAAACAGTATTTAGGAAGAATGAAACGTACCCTAAAGAGAAGAATCAATGAGCACATTAATAATATAACCTCTGGAGATGTAGTACATGGGGTATATGATCATTTCAGAGATATCCATAAAAGAGATATAACAGGCCTCAAATTCAAAGCTTTAGAACAAATAGTACTTGACAAAAGAAGGGGTAATAGATTGTTGCAATTACGCAAACATGAGACTTATTGGATACATACACTAGGTACCCTAGAGCCATTTGGTCTAAATAGAGAGGTGGATATACAAGCCTTTTTAATAGAATAATGTGTCTCTCTTTTCTATATAATCAATATATAAATTAATTTATTTTTAGAGGCTAATATTTGTAGATACTAATAAGTATAAAAGGGATAGTTTTTTAGTGGAGATATATGAAGTGTTTTTTAATTATATATATATATATATATATATATATATATATATATATATATATATATATATATATATATATATATATATATATATACATATTTATATTTTTCCCTTGAATAAAATAAAATATTTTAACTTAGTATTTATTTAGAAGTTACAATAAATGAGTTTTTACACAAATCAGATATTAATTCAGGAGTTTTAAATATTTATAATAAATTAAAGTTTTAACCAAATGTATGATTCAATTTTTAGACATTAAGCAAACAATCGATATGTGTATATATATATGGTGTTATAAATGAAATTTGCTTTATCACCTTTTTTTCAGAATAAATACAATATATATATATATATATATATATATCAAATATAATACAGTATAGATATTAAGTATTTAAATGTATGGTCTCATATGTGCCTGATTGGATACATTTATATAATATGACACACAGACCTTAACCTGCTTCAATAGCTTCTATTTAGCAATAAGGTTATCCCCTCATGACGCTAAGGTGGGCTGCTTACATTGATCTTCTATCGTATATAAAGGATGGACAGAATGGGCGTGGACATACCTCTGACGAAGCGGTGACATAACTGCGAAATGCTTAAGGCCACGCCCACCTTGCGTCAAACGATTGGCATACAGCTGATCTTGTGGCTCTGAGTGAGCGGTACTTTTAAACATTTATCAGCCGCATTTGTAGCGGTTATATTTTGGACACTGGGATTCTGCTTGTGTGCAGTAAGGACTTCTGTGTGGCAGACCCTTCCTATATTCACTGGGAATTCAAAGATCGATCCACTTGAAGGGACGTGAGACCGGTAAAAACTATCATTGCCAGTGAGGATTTGACTTAAGAGCCTGTACATACCTCATTTGTTTGAGGGCAGTGTTTGTGAGTAGACACCCTGCGGGGGCTCACTTTTTATCAAATACTTATGTGCGTTTTATGATTATTAAATTGATTTGCACTATGTAGGTGCATTTGTGCGCTTTTCTTCTTGTCTTTGTCTATAGATTTCTCTCCAATCTGTGGGATAATGGATCATTTTGTGGATACAGCAGCCAGCACCTACATAGACCTCTCAACATTGTGTGGGATTAACATTTATCCTTTTACTTACTTATGTATATATATTATTTATAATACTATTCATTTATTTACATAAGAATTTTTTTTAATAATACTACATGTTGAACAATTTTCTTTTCTTCTTTTTTTAACCTGTGAACTACTAAGTTCTTAGAGAGCGCAGTTTTGTATTTTGTTGCTTTGTATAGCGATAGATACTTACTTTATTTGCTCATATATAAATAATCAAATATATATATATATATATATATATATATATATGAACTTAGAGGTGTGTATGCACTCTCACCATCAGTGTCATCTGCCAGGGTGCTGTGGCGTAGTGTATAAAAGTTCAAATGGAATAAGCACTCACTGGTCTTCAGTCAACAGTGACAATTCTTTATTTCAAACTTGTGACGTTTCAGGACCAGCAGCGTCCCTTCCTCTGACAAACAACATGTGCAAAAATGGTGATTTATAAAGCCTGAGACCCCTCCCCTTCCTCTCAGGGCAACCAATGATTGGTGGCAATAAAGTGCTCATTCAAACAATATATATCTCATACAAGTAATGTGTAATTCATAAACAGATTAGTAGTGATTATTTATCAAACATCAGTGTTACTTAGTGACTCAATATAATAGTGTAAAGTGGTGTGATCAGTACAAAAGCAGGGAAAAGAAACATAAGTGGCGCCGTGGTGGAGGCGTGTAAGGTCAGAACAAACCCATAATGAACCGGAACCAAAATAAAGCATCACAAACATCTGATGCTCATACAAAGCTACTGTGTAATTGATAGGTTATCGCAGGCAACACCCCTCTATGTGATAGGCTAAAGATATAAACCAAAACAAAACATACAATGTGGTTTAACAGATCGCCATAAGATTGTACTAGGTAAACATATCACAACTACCTAATGATTATGGCGCTATATGTCTCGCACCAATCTCTACAAACATCATACGCCCATCTTTCTGTAATCATCCAGGCGATCGTGATCGCAATGTAGCCGCGCCTCTCTTGACACACAATTGTCATCAGTGTCCTATTATAGCACCGTGTAGATGGCACAATCAGATGCTGCTGCCAAACAAAGCATAAACCACGGCACCTGCGCCTACAACGTTAAAAACAAAACCTCACTGTGTATAACTAAACTATTGGCTTACCATGTTGTGGAAAGCGAGTGAAATCACTCGACATTAGCCTGATATCCATCTCCGTGCATCAGTGTTATGTGACGCCTATCTATAGGCGTATTCTCACACCTAGTGTTATAACCAAAATTATCATATGCTTGAAACGTCGCTCCGTTAGTAAAAGCAGCCAAAGCAATAGTATTAACCAAGATCAGCACAGTGTCAGTGTCCTATAGCGAAGTGTATGGGATATAAATAAATAGATAAATAAACGCCCCCTGTCAGAATTAGACCAATGAAAGCAAAAACTAGGCTGAGCCTAACAGACTATTAAAGAGCAAGTCTACCTTAGGAAAACATATGTGTGCATCCTGATAACCCACCAATATAAGGTCAGAAAGCAAACAGACTAAAAATACCTCTCCAAAAACAATATATATAACCTTCAGATAGCGCAATGTAAGTGGACTACAAATATCATCCATATTGTAAAATGTGTAACACACCATCTAAATGGATCAATATGATAACACTGTACCATATCTTCCTAACAAGGGGAATATTGACCATCCTCCCAAAGGGAGTATCCACACACCAAAAAAGTAAGCAATCAAGCATAAATACAGAAACAAAAATAAAAATAAAAATAAAGATGGGGGAGATCTAATGGCAAATAGTGGAATCCAAAAAAGGTCAAGACACGTCACCTTATGATACAGCTAAAAGCCTCCTGTTGCCAAAAAAATAGATCAGGTTCACATGTGAACCAGGCACAACCAACACTCCAACAAACACCCCGGCGCCACCTGTTCCCCAGGCATTCATACAGACCACACGTACAATGAGTGATAAAAATAATAAAAATAATAATAAAAAAGTTAAAATAAAAAGGCAGCTAGCCCAGCTATAGAACAACATGTAGCCAAACTCATTAAGTTCTCTATCTTAGAGATCATTCCATTGTCCTAATTTTACTAGTTGATAGAAATATAGGAAAAACTACCTGTGCTAATAGCTGTACAGTCTTGTGTTCGTCCTAGCCACCCAGCCCTATATGGGGAAGGAGCCAGGGCCATAAGAGACAAGACCTAGACAGAGCTAAGGCATCAAAAGTACATCAAAAAAATTACCTCAAAAAAATAGTACATCAAAAAATATATATATTAGACACCAGAAAATATCTACAAATATCACAATCAATATAACAGAATAAGAGAGAAAAAAGTTGTCAGCGAGCCGACTATTAAGTCTAGATGGATCAGTGGACTCTCCATAAGGGAATTCATGGACTCTCAACAAAGAAGGAGACGCCTCCCACAGTGTTGTGTCGTAACAGCCACGGTTCAAATAAATCAGATGGAATGCGTGGACTCTCACAAAAAGCATTGCCATCCAATGAGGACATTAAGTCCCCTGGGTGCTAGAGTCCCCAGTTCATATATCCAATAGGCCTCCTTGCGTAGTAGTATGTTGGATCTGTTGCCTCCCCTCCTAGTCGGATACAGTGTGGCCCGCTTCCAAAAAATGGGGAGCAACAGGTTGATCAGTCTTTCCCCTGGAGATGGCAGTACATATGCTACATCGGTTATTAGCCATCCGTGTCCTAGCATCATCTGTGGTCATGCCGGTATAGAACTTCCCACACGGACAGTTAAGTAGATATACAATGTATTAAGTGGTACAAGTAAGGAAGCACTTCTATTCATATCTCTTCCTCCTCTCAGGGTGATGAAAGTATGTGCCAGTTAACATACTGTTGCAGGTCACGCAGCTTGGACATCTATAGCATCCTCGCTTCCTTTTCAGCCAAGACTGTTGTGGGGTATCAGATAGGATATCAGTGATCATTAGCATATCCCTCAGACTCTTACCCCTTCTGTAGGTGATCCGAGGTGCATCCCAACTCTTAAATGGCAGTGTGGGATCTGTCTCCAAGAGTTTCCATTTGTCTTTCACAGCTCTAGTGATCAGATGGCTGTCAGGTGTATAAGTAGTGACAAATGTTAGTTGTCGAAATTCTTTCTGAGTATTCTCACCCCCAGATTGAAGGGCAAATGTCAGCATCTCACCAAGATTCTTCTTCCTGTAACCTCTGTGGAGAAAACGTTGGGTCATCTCATCTAATTGGACATCACGTGTCTCTTTGTTGGTGTTGTTCCTCATGACCCTTTGGTACTGTGCCTTTGGTATATTTCTAATCAAGGATGGGGGATGGCAGCTGTTCGCATGTAATACTGAGTTACGATCAGTAATTTTCCTAAACAGCGTAGTTCTCAATCGCTCACCATCTTTGAATATACGTACATCTAGATAGTCAACTGTCTCCAGGCTGTATGCATATGTGAAACGAATAGTGCTCTCAATGTCATTCAGTTGTTTCACCCAATTTGATAGTAAGTGCTCGTCACCAAGCCATATCAGAAACAGATCATCTAGGTACCGACAGTGAAAGATGATTTGTGCAGTTTCATAGATCTTCATTTGTTCAATCTCATAATCAGCCATGTAGAGATTTGCAAATGCTGGGGCCACGTTTGACCCCATTGCAGTCCCTGATAATTGTAAATAAAAGGTCTTATTGAACCTAAAAGAGTTCTCAGTTAAACATAGGGTGAGTAGCGTAATGAGCACCTCTTCGGATGGTCCGATATAGGCAGCATGCCTGAGACTTTTAATAACAGCTGCTATCCCTGTGGAGTGCGGGATGACTGTATATAAGCTAGATACGTCTAGTGTTACCAGAAGATCAGTTGGACACATCGCATCTAGCCTTAGGATTTGCGTGATGAAGTCCGTTGAATCCTGAACATAAGATTTCATCATCTTCACCATTGGCTGTAGATAGTAGTCGACATATTGTGCCAGGGGTTGTAGCAGCGATCCTCTGGCGGAGACAATAGGCCTCCCCGGGGGATTGTTTAAATCCTTATGGATCTTCGGCAGCGTATACAGTATTGGTATCACAGGGGAATCCTGTCGTAAGAACTTGGCATCCGCTGTGCTGATCATTGCCCTCGTCACCCACTCATGTAGTAAGTTGTCAATTCTTTTCTTCAATTGAAAGGAAGGATCACTTGGTAGAGATCTATATGTAGCACTGTCGGATAGTTGTTGCAAAATCTCTGCTTGGTAGTAAGCCAGGTCCATGATGACAATAGCACCGCCCTTGTCAGCGGTGCAAATGATAATGTTAGTGTCACTTTGTAACGTTTTGATGGCTCTTCTTTCTTCTCTGTTCAAATTATCACGATGGTATCCTGTCACAGATTGTGGAATCAGGTGCACCAGATAGTTAGTAATGGTATTAATTGTAGAGTTATTAGATCCTGGATCAAAGGACCCCTTGTGTCTAAGTCCCGGCTTGGAATCAATATCAGTGTCTGACTTGAAGAATTCTTTCAATGTTAATGTTCTAGCATACTTTTGAATATCAATATATGTATCAAAGCCACTAAATTTGGTGGTTGGAACAAAAGAAAATCCCTTGTTCAATAGACTTTCTTCAGCTTTTGTCAAAAGACGAGAGCTGATGTTTATCACGTTCATCTCTACCTCCGTCGGGGAGGGCGGCGGGCAGTGCCCCCCCCTCCTCGTATGTGGCCGGTGCCTCGGCCTAAAAAATGAGTGGTGGTGGAGAATGGTGCCAATGGTGGAAGGGTGGTCATTCTCGTATCGCTACCCGCTGCAGGCTCCCAGTGTGCCCTATTGCCTCTAGACCTAGTGGTAATGCCTTGACTTAGAGTTTCATTGGATACAGTGGGGATATCAGAATCAGTGCTATCACTGGAACTGGTATCAACTGTATTTAAGGCCCTTTTGGTATATCTTCTATCTCTTCTAGGTCTTAGAGTTCTCCTTTCCTCAGGTGACATCATCCACCTATATATGCTCTTTTGTGTATAATCTTGGGTCACCGTTTGTAGCTTCCTATTTTTGAAGGCAATCAGCTTGTAAAGTTTAACTTGTGTGGCTAATTTATTTAACCAGTAGGTGCCAGTATCAGCCTCTAGGATACATACTTTCTCTCGTTCAAACAGTTGTATTTCTTGTCTCACTTCCTTTGGCTGCTTTTACTAACGGAGCAACGTTTCAAGCATATGATTATTTTGGTTATAACACTAGGTGTGAGAATATGCCTATAGATAGGCGTCACATAACACTGATGCACGGAGATGGATATCAGGCTAATGTTGAGTGACTTCACTCGCTTTCCACAACATGGTAAGCCAATAGTTTAGTTATACACAGTGAGGTTTTGTTTTTTTAACGTTGTAGGCGCAGGTGCCGTGGTTTATGCTTTGTTTGGCAGCAGCATCTGATTGTGCCATCTACACGGTGCTATAATAGGACACTGATGACAATTGTGTGTCAAGAGAGGCGCGGCTACATTGCGATCACGATCGCCTGGATGATTACAGAAAGATGGGCGTATGATGTTTGTAGAGATTGGTGCGAGACATATAGCGCCATAATCATTAGGTAGTTGTGACATGTTTACCTAGTATGATCTTATAGCGATCTGTTAAACCACATTGTATGTTTTGTTTTGGTTTATAGCTTTAGCCTATCACATAGAGGGGTGTTGCCTGCGATAACCTATCAATTACTCAGTAGCCTCCACCACGGCGCCACTTATGTTTCTTTTCCCTGCTTTTGTACTGATCACACCACTTTACACTATTATATTGAGTCACTAAGTAACAATGATGTTTGATAAATAATCACTACTAATCTGTTTATGAATTACACATTACTTGTATGAGATATATATTGTTTGAATGAGCACTTTATTGCCACCAATCATTGGTTGCCCTGAGAGGAAAGGGAGGGGTCTCAGGCTTTATAAATCACCATGTTTGCACATGTTGTTTGTCAGAGGAAGGGACGCTGCTGGTCCCGAAACGTCACAAGTTTGAAATAAAGAATTGTCACTGTTGACTGAAGACCAGTGAGTGCTTATTCCATTTGAACTTTTATATATATATATATATATATATATATATATATATATATATATATATATATATATATATATATATATATATATATATATATATATATATATATATATACAAAAGTATAAGCATAGAGACAAGACCTGGTGTTGATCCCTGTAGTTCCACGCCACAAAAGCCAGCACACGAGATTTAAGCAACACACCTTCCTTTAATACAAAGCATAACGTTTCAGCTCCCACTGGAGCCTTGATCACATGCAGTAATTCATCAAAATAGATCAGGCATATCTATTTTGATGAATTACTGCATGTGATCAAGGCTCCAGTGGGAGCTGAAACGTTATGCTTTGTATTAAAGGAAGGTGTGTTGCTTAAATCTCGTGTGCTGGCTTTTGTGGCGTGGGACTACAGGGATCAACACCAGGTCTTGTCTCTATGCTTATACTTTTGTCTACATTTATCTTGGCCGTGCATTCGAGTGGTTGCTACATTGGTGAGTGCTGATCTTTTTTGTAAATCTTATATATATATATATATATATATATATATATATATATATATATATATATAAAACTTCAAGCAACTCTGAAAACAGTCACCCATGAATGATGACCATGTGCAATTAAGGGGTTAGAGTGATTTATACATTTAATATTATTTGTGCACTGATAGTATAGGCAGGCAAACTAGTATATAATAATACTGGCGCTAAGGTCCATAAAAAAATCATTTATAAATATAAAAAAAGAACAAAAGTGACCTCATAATTGCACTCGTGCCTCAATACCTTTTTATTAAAGGGACAGTCAACACCAGAATTTTTGTTGTTTTAAAAGATAGATAATCCCTTAATTACCCATTCCCCATTTTTCCATAACCAACACAGTTATAATACACGTTTTACCTCTGTAATAACCTTGTATATAAGCCTCTGCAGACTGCCCCCTTATTTCAGTTCTTATGACAGACTTGCATTTTAGCTAATCAGTGCTCACTCCTCTGTAAATTCACGTGCATGAGTTCAATGTTATCTATATGAAACACATAAACTAAAGCCCTCTAGTCGTGAAAAACTGTCAAAATGCATTTAGATTAGAGGCAGCCTTCAAGGACTAAAATTAGCATATGAACCTCCTAGGTTTAGCTTTCAACTAAGAATACCAAGAGAACAAAGCAAAATTGGTGATTAAAGTAAATTGGAAAGTTGTTTAAAATGACATGCCCTATTTGAATCATGAAAGTTTTATTGGTACTCGACTGTCCCTTTAAGATACTAATAGAAAAATTATACTAAAAGTATATGTGCAGATATAAACAAGTTAGTGTTGCAAAATAATACAAAACAAAACTATACCCCAGTGTAAGAAGGACACAAAGTTAATACTCAAGTCCACAATGTTTAGTATAAGGAAACCTTTTCAAACACAAAATGCTAGCCCGTTACTTGGATCCTCCTTTATAACAACCATCATGTGCGGATACAAAGCTAAACTTTTGTTTTATATTATGTAGCAACATTAAAATGAACTTGTTTATATATGTACATATACTTTTAGTATAATTTTTCTATAAGTATCTTATGTGCACAACTTGAGCACTATATGGCAGCTATGTTTGCAACGTTTGTAACAATGTTATACCTTGGTGCCCAAGTGATTGACATGCTTCTGAACCTACCACAGTATGTGCTCATGGAAAAGGAGCTAAGTTGCAATAAAGGAAATAAAGAGAACTAATTTTGATAAAAAAGAAAATTACAAAGTTTTATTTTGAAATTGCACATTCTGTGCCCGACTAAAGCTCTCTGCTCAGGTGAGATTCTCTAAAAGAGATGCATTAATCAGTGTCATGGGATTCTCTTATGCTAAACTTTTTTCTTGATAGTTTAAGGGGGGGGGGGGGGGACTTATATTCTGTATGTGAAAGAGACACAATCACCACAACAATATAAAAAGAGTCTTTTACCTTTGGTGAGTGGGCTGAACACAGATGTTCCTTTGTTCATTATATACTATAAGCATATTACACCTGTAGATTTCACTGTTTTATCTCCCCAAAAGACATCTAGCTAGTTTGTCTCAAAATGTATAATGCACTTATGCTTATTGCACTGATAGAAATAGACATATATGCTAAACTAGAAGTAAATGCAAGGTAAAGTATGCTCAAAGCAGCACAATTTGACTAGTATTTGCTTCATTTTTTTTTTTTTTTTATCAGTGCGGGGTAATGCCTGTTATATTCTCTGTCCCCTGCAAGAGTCTCTATTGCAGAGAGCTTCATAACTTTTTAAGGGAGGCAGCTCACCACTGGCTGGAACTTTCAGGTTGGATCTTGGTTCTACAAAGGAGAGGGACAGTTTTATTTGAGAATTGGGCCCACTACAGGGAGTGCAGAATTATTAGGCAAGTTGTATTTTTGAGGATTAATTTTATTATTGAACAACAACCATGTTCTCAATGAACCCAAAAAACTCATTAATATCAAAGCTGAATAGTTTTGGAAGTAGTTTTTAGTTTGTTTTTAGTTATAGCTATTTTAGGGGGATGTCTGTGTGTGCAGGTGACTATTACTGTGTATAATTATTAGGCAACTTAGCAAAAAACAAATATATACCCATTTCAATTATTTATTTTTACCAGTGAAACCAATATAACATCTCAACATTCACAAATATACATTTCTGACATTCAAAAACAAAACAAAAACAAATCAGTAACCAATATAGCCACCTTTCTTTGCAAGGACACTCAAAAGCCTGCCATCCATGGATTCTGTCAGTGTTTTGATCTGTTCACCATCAACATTGCGTGCAGCAGCAACTACAGCCTCCCAGACACTGTTCAGAGAGGTGTACTGTTTTCCCTCCTTGTAAATCTCACATTTGATGATGGACCACAGGTTCTCAATGGGGTTCAGATCAGGTGAACAAGGAGGCCATGTCATTAGATTTTCTTCTTTTATACCCTTTCTTGCCAGCCACGCTGTGGAGTACTTGGACGCGTGTGATGGAGCATTGTCCTGCATGAAAATCATGTTTTTCTTGAAGGATGCAGACTTCTTCCTGTACCACTGCTTGAAGAAGGTGTCTTCCAGAAACTGGCAGTAGGACTGGGAGTTGAGCTTGACTCCATCCTCAACCCGAAAAGGCCCCACAAGCTCATTGATGATACCAGCCCAAACCAGTACTCCACCTCCACCTTGCTGGCGTCTGAGTCGGACTGGAGCTCTCTGCCCTTTACCAATCCAGCCACGGGCCCATCCATCTGGCCCATCAAGACTCACTCTCATTTCATCAGTCCATAAAACCTTAGAAAAATCAGTCTTGAGATATTTCTTGGCCCAGTCTTGACGTTTCAGCTTGTGTGTCTTGTTCAGTGGTGGTCGTCTTTCAGCCTTTCTTACCTTGGCCATGTCTCTGAGTATTGCACACCTTGTGCTTTTGGGCACTCCAGTGATGTTGCAGCTCTGAAATATGGCCAAACTGGTGGCAAGTGGCATCTTGGCAGCTGCACGCTTGACTTTTCTCAGTTCATGGGCAGTTATTTTGCGCCTTGGTATTTCCACACGCTTCTTGCGACTCTGTTGACTATTTTGAATGAAACGCTTGATTGTTCGATGATCACGCTTCAGAAGCTGTGCAATTTTAAGAGTGCTGCATCCCTCTGCAAGATATCTCACTATTTTTGACTTTTCTGAGCCTGTCAAGTCCTTCTAATGAATATGCATTAAAAAGGGGAATTATTTTCTTATAACTTGTTAGGGCTTTTGGTATGCACATACATTTACAAATTGTACTTATTTCTAGCACCAGTTTACATAAATTAACTATGTTGTGCTAAGAATATATGTTATGATCCAAATTACACAAAGATTGGATTATGTAAGGGGAGAGTATCAACTGGAAATCTTCATTAGCATAAAATTCAAAATATGTCCTCAGAATCTGTCGACTACCTATGAATAAAGAGATTGACAACTCAGAAAGTCAATTTGCATAATGATCTGGATGGCCCCTGCATAATACTAATCATGCAATTCTATTTTACTCTTAGACAGTATAATGCACATGAAAAATTGCATCAAGAAGATACTTTCACATTGCTATCAATGTATGAGGAAAAATATGAACAATTTATTTATATGCAGCTTGAGATATTGGGGGAAAAACTAAATTATTAAAGGGAAATTAAATGGAAAATTAGAATATGCAGCATGGATTTCAGAGGCATTTTTGTAACATACTTATGTTTGCAAAATTGCTTTTTTGAAAATGTATCACAGCTTTTGTGCAGACAGCCACCATAAAAATGGAGGTAGACCTCATGCATGTATATTTTTGCACATACCCCTGGTACTGGCAATGTCACACATTGCATTACTGATTTAGGACTTCAGGATTACAAGTTACATGCTATTTAGCGCTTCCACTCCAGTGTAAACTTTGCTAGACAGAAGCTTTTTGCGCGTTTTGGGTAGCACGTGTATTACAAGTTGAAAGTAAAAAGTATGCAAGCAAGCGAAACCCCACACACGCTAACCAAATATTGCAACTGTTTTAATGTATTCTCCTAAAAGAAGTCAATAGACAGCGAAGAAGTAAAAAAACTAAAACCTAGCGCTCGTGCTCTAACCCGACAAGAGTTATGAATAGTTCACATTCAAATGTTCTTTACATACAGTATAATGTAATTTGTATTGTTAAAATATATTCATAGATATATATCTATATATACCTACACCTGTATATCTATTCCTATAGATATATATATACCTTTAGATTACTCAGGATGGATTGTTTTAGACTTAAAGGTTTAGTAGTAGGAGGCTGGTTGTTATTTTTTCTTGTTAATCAGTGGGATAATTTAATGGAATTTAACTTTTATACTTTTTTCCAAGCCAATTAACTGCATGATGTATAATGTGTAAGGCTTTCTACATTCCTGATTTATCTGATTTGTAAACATTATAAATAATATTTCTCTTGTAAAGGTGTATCCAGTCCACAGGTTCATCCATTACTTGTGGGATATTCTCCTTCCCAACAGGAAGCTGCAAGAGGACACCCACAGCAGAGCTGTCTATATAGCTCCTCCCCTAACTGCCACCCCCAGTCATTCTCTTGCAGCTCTCGACAAGAAAGGAAGTATCAAGAGAGATGTGGTGACTTAGTGTAGTTTTTACCTTCAATCAAAAGTTTGTTATTTTTAAACAGTACCGGCGTTGTACTGTTTTACTCTCAGGCAGAAATTAGAAGAAGAATTCTGCCTGGAGGTTTGATGATCTTAGCGGTTTGTAACTAAGGTCCATTGCTGTTCTCACACATAACTGAAGAGTATGGAAAGAAAACTTCAGTTGGGGGGACGGTCTGCAGATTGCCTGCTTTGAGGTATGTTCAGTATATTTTTTTCAGTGTGTTTGACTGTTTGTTAACAGGTTTAATGTTTTTCTAATTCATTTTTGGGCCTGAGGGGTTAATCATCCATTTGCAAGTGGGTGCAATGCTGCTTTAGTCCCTTATACACACTGTAAAAATTTCGTAGAGTTTTCTACTTTTTTTCACTGTTTTGCAGTTTATGCAGTAGTTTTTTTCTCTTAAAGGCACAGTACCGTTTTTTTATTATTGCTTTTTCACATTTATTAAAGTGTTTTCCAAGCTTGCTGGTCTCATTACTAGTCTGTTAAACATGTCTGACATAGAGGAAACTCCTTGTTCATTATGTTTAAAAGCCATTGTGGAACCCCCTCTTAGAATGTGTACCAAATGCACTGACCTTTCTATAAGTTATAAAGACCATATTATGGCTTTTAAAGATTTATCACCTGAGGTTTCTGAGACTGACAAAAGGGAGGTTATGTCATCTAGCTCTCCCCACCTGTCAGAAACCTATAAACTCCCGCTCGAGGGACGCCAAGTACACCTAGCGCGTCCAATGCGTTTACTTTTACTTTACAAGTCATGGCGGCAGTTATGAATCATACCCTCACAGAGGTATTGTCCAAACTGCCAGGGTTACAAGGAAAGCGAGACAGCTCTGGGGCTAGAACAAATACAGAGCTCTCTGACGCTTTAGTAGCTATGTCTGATATACCCTCACAATGTGCAGAAGTTGAAGCAGGAGAGCTTCTATCTGTGGGTGACTTCTCTGATTCAGGGAAGGCATTACTTCAGTCTAACTCTGAAATGACAGCATTTAAATTTAAGCTTGAACACCTCCGCGTGTTGCGCAGGGAGGTTTTAGCGACTCTGGATGACTGTGACACCATTGTAGTCCCAGATAAATTGTGTAAAATGGACAAATACTTTGCAGTGCCTGTTTACACTGATGTTTTTCCAATCCCTAAGAGGTTTTCAGAAATTATTACTAAGGAATGGGATAGACCAGGTGTGCCGTTCTCTCCCCCTCCTGCTTTTAAGAAAATGTTTTCTATAGATGCTGCTACATGGGATTTGTGGCAGACGGTCCCTAAGGTGGAGGGAGCAGTCTCTACCCTAGCTAAGCGTACAAACTATTCCTGTCGAGGACAGTTGTGCTTTCCTAGATCCTATGGATAAGAAATTAGAGGGTTCCTTAAGAAAATCTTTATACAACAAGGTTTTATTCTCCAGCCTCTTGCATGCATTGCCCCCAGTCACCGCCTGCAGTGGCTTTCTGGTTCGAGTCTCTGGAGGAGGCTTTACAGGTAGAGACCCCCGTTGGATGATATCCTTGACAGGCTTAAAGCTCTTAAGTTAGCCAATTCATTTATTTCTGACGCCGTTTTTTCATTTAACCAAGCTAACGGCTAAAAATTCAGGTTTTGCCATTCAGGCACGTAGGGCGCTATGGCTTAAATCCTGGTCAGCTGATGTCACTTCAAAGTCTAAACTTCTCAAATATCCCCTTCAAAGGGCAGACCCTATTTGGGCCTGGACTGAAGGAGATCATTTCTGATATTACTGGAGGAAAAGGCCACGCCCTTCCCCAGGATATGTCCAACAAGTTACAGGACCAAACAGACTAATTTTCGTTCCTTCGAAACCTTCAAGAGTGGCGCAGCTTCATCTTCCTCTTCTACAAAACAAGAGGGAAATGTTGCCCAGTCCAAGTCAGTCTGGAGACCTAACCAGGCTTGGAACAAGGGGAAACAGGCCAAAAAGTCTGCTGCTGCCTCTAAGACAGCATGAAGGAGTAGCCCCCGATCCAGGACCGGATCTAGTGGGGGGGCAGACTTTCTCTCTTTGCCCAGGCTTAGGCAAGAGACGTCCAGGATCCCTGGGCTCTGGAGATTGTTTCCCAGGGACATCTTCTGGATTTCAAAGCTTCATCTCCAAAGGGGAGATTTCATCTCTCACAATTATCTGTAAAACCAGATAAAGAGAGAGGCATTCTTACTTTGCGTCAAGACCTACTAGTTATGGGAGTGATCCACCCAGTTCCAAAGGAGGAACAGGGGCAGGGCTTCTATTCAAATCTGTTTATAGTTCCCAAGAAAGAGGGAACTTTCAGACCAATCTTGGATCTCAAGATCCTAAACAAATTTCTCAGGGTCCCATCCTTCAAGATGGAGACTATTCGAACAATCCTACCTATGATCCAGGAGGAGTCAATATATGACTACCGTGGATTTAAAGGATGCTTATCTACATATTCCGATACACAGGGATCATCATCAGTTTCTCAGGTTCGCCTTCCTAGACAGGCATTACCAGTTTGTGGCTCTTCCCTTCGGGTTAGCCATGGCGCCAAGAATCTTTATGAAGGTTCTAGGGTCCCTTCTGGCGGTTCTAAGACCGCGGGGTATAGCAGTAGCCCCTTACCTAGACGACATCCTGATACAGGCGTCAAATTTTCAGATCGCCAGGTCCCATACGGACATTGTTCTGGCATTCCTAAGGTCTCACGGGTGGAAGGTGAACGAAGGAAAGAGTTCTCTCTCACATCTCACAAGAGATTCCTGCCTAGGAACTCTGATAGATTCAGTAGAAATGAAGATTTATCTGACAGAGGTCAGGTTGTCAAAACTTCTAACTTCCTGCCGTGCTCTTTATTCCATTTCTCATCCGTCAGTCGCTCAGTGTATGGAGGTAATCGGATTAATGATAGCGGCAATGGACATTGTTCCGTTTTCCCGCCTACATCTCAGACCACTGCAACTTTGCATGCTCAATCAGTGGAATGGGGATTACACAGATTTGTTCCCTCTACTAAATCTGGATTAAGAGACCAGGGATTCTCTTCTCTGGTGGCTATCTCGGGTCCATCTGTCCAAGGGAATGAGTTCCACAGGCAGAATGGACTATAGTAATGACAGATGCCAGCCTTCTGGGCTGGGGTGCAGTCTGGAACTCCCTGAAGGCTCAGGGTTCATGGACTCAGGAGGAGGCCCTCCTTCCGATAAACATTCTGGAACTAAGAGCGATATTCAATGCTCTTCAGGCTTGGCCTCAGCTAACTGCGGTCAGGTTCATTAGATTTCAGTCGGACAACATCACGACTTTAGCCTATATCAACCATCAGGGGGAACAAGGAGCCCCCTGGGAATGTTGGAGGTTTCAAAGATAATTCTATGGGCAGAGGTTCACCCTTGCCATCTCTCAGCTATCCATATCCCAGGAGTAGAGAACTGGGAGGCGGATTTTCTAAGTCGGCAGACTTTTCATCCGGGGGAGTGGGAGCTCCATCCGGAGGTATTTGCCCCAGTTGATCCAACTTTGGGGAAAACCAGAACTGGATCTCATGGCGTCTCGTCAGAACCCCAAGCTTCCTTGTTACGAGTCCAGGTCCAGGGATCCCAAGGCAGCGCTGATAGATGCTCTAGCAGCGCCCTGGTCCTTCAGCCTGGCTTATGAGTTTCCACCGCTTCCTCTGCTCCCTCGTCTGATTGCCAAGATCAAGCAGGAGAGAGCTTTGGTGATCTTGATAGCCCTTGCGTGGCCACGCAGGACTTGGTATGCAGATCTGGTGGACATGTCATCCTTTCCACCATCGACTCTGCCACTAAGGCAGGACCCTCTACTTCAAGGTCCCTTCAAACATCCAAATCTAATTTCTCTACGTCTGACTGCTTGGAGATTGAACGCTTGATTCTATCAAAGCGTGGTTTTTCCGAATCGGTCACTGATACCTTAATTCAGGCTCGAAAGCCTGTCATCAGGAAAATCTATCATAAGATATGGTGTAAATATCTTCATTGGTGTGAATCCAAGGGTTAATCATGGAGTAAGGTCAGGATTCCTAGGATATTATCTTTTCTCCAAGAAGGATTGGAGAAGGGTTTGTCAGCTAGTTCCTTAAAGGGACAGATTTCTGCACTGTCTATTCTTTTGCACAAACGTCTGGCTGAGGTTCCAGACGTTCAGGCGTTTTGTCAGGCTTTAGTTAGGATCAAGCCTGTGTTTAAACCTGTTGCTTCACCATGGAGTTTAAATTTAGTTCTTAAAGTTCTTCAAGGGGTTCTGTTTGAACCTTTGCATTCCATAGATATTAAGCTTTTATCTTGGAAAGTTCTGTTTTTAGTAGCTATCTCCTCGACTCAAAGAGTTTCAGAGTTATCTGCTTTACAATGTGATTCCCCTTATCTGATTTCCATGCAGATAAGGTAGTGTTACGTACCAAACCTGGGTTTCTTCCTAAGGTGGTATCTAATAAGAATATCAATCAGGAGATTGTTGTTCCTTCACTATGTCCTAATCCTTCTTCAAAGAAGGAATGTCTATTACACAATCTTGATGTGGTTCGTGCTTTAAAGTTTTATTTACAAGCTACGAAGGATTTTTGTCAAACATCTGCTTTGTTTGTTGTCTACTCTGGACAGAGGAGAGGCCAAAAGGCTTCAGCAACTTCTCTTTCTTTTTGGCTAAGAAGTATAATACGCTTAGCTTATGAGACTGCTAGCCAGCAGCCTCCTGAAAGAATTACAGCTCATTCTACTAGAGCAGTAGCTTCCACATGGGCTTTTAAACATGAGGCCTCTGTTGAACAGATTTGTAAGGCGGCGACTTGGTCTTCGCTTCATACCTTTTTCTAAATTCTATAAATTTGATACTTTTGCTTCTTCGGAGGCTATTTTTGGGAGAAAGGTCTTACAAGCAGTGGTGCCTTCCGTTTAAGTTCCTACCTTGTCCCTCCCTTCATCCGTGTCCTAAAGCTTTGGTATTGGTATCCCACAAGTAATGGATGAACCCGTGGACTGGATACACCTTTACAAGAGAAAACAAAATTTATGCTTACCTGATAAATTTATTTCTCTTGTGGTGTATCCAGTCCACGGCCCGCCCTGTCATTTTAAGGCAGGTGTTTTTTATTTTTAAACTACAGTCACCACTGCACCCTATAGTTTCTCCTTTTTTCTTGCTTGTCTTCGGTCGAATGACTGGGGGTGGCAGTTAGGGGAGGAGCTATATAGACAGCTCTGCTGTGGGTGTCCTCTTGCAGCTTCCTGTTGGGAAGGAGAATATCACACAAGTAATGGATGAACCCGTGGACTGGATACACCACAAGAGAAATATATTTATCAGGTAAGCATAAATTTTGTTTTTGCTCAAGACTAAGATGAACATTTTACTCAAACCTAATACATACAGTAACACAGAATATTATATATCCTCTTCACTATCTTAGTATCAATAGCAATATTAGTATTGTATTATTATAAAGGTATTTTCCCGTTTTTGCTATATACATTTTATTTACCCTTCTATGTTATTTTAACCCTTTAAGGACACAGCTTTCAGTTTGCTCAATTGTTTTATGACGGAAAAATTCCGTCATATGTCCTTAAGAGGTTAATATCCCCTTTAGATTATGGGCTTTCTCCACAAATCTTGTTTGTAGCAAGTGCCCCTTTTGCCTCTTAATATTAACTTTCCATTTAGTATCTTTCTTTAGCACTTTCAGATGAGGACCTCCACTATTTGCTTTTCCTTTGGCGGTCCACCTGCATATAGTGCGCATGTGCAGTGTGTCAGCACCATTTTGTGGGCTGTCTTAAATCTAACTCGCATTTTCTCACATAAATCACAACTATTCTCCCTCACACTTTCAGGATTATCTTCAGAAGATTGCCTGTTTGTGGGTTACATTTCTTACAGTTTTACCCTTTAACTCGCTGGGCCTGTTACCAGATGGCCAGATTACGAGTTTTGCGTTATGAGCGGCTCGGTAATAATTTGCAAGTTATTTTCACCGATCACCTTTAATAGCACTGCTATTATGGGTTTTCCAAAAACCTGCGTTTGCGGGCAATATGGCAGCATTGAGCTCCATACCGCACACAAATACCAGCGCTGTTTTGAGCTGGTTTTACGTGCTCGTGCATGATTTCCCCATAAACATCAATGGGGAGAGCCGGCTAAAAAAAAGCCTAACACCTATAACTGCCTGTCATAATGAAAAGCAATGCCAGAGAGAGATAAGGTGGACTGTGCACTGTGGATGACTGAGTAGGACTGGAGGAGGGAGGGCTGTGTGTTAACAAAAGGCAGACACAGCTACTGCTTAAGATCAAGGAAATAGTTTCGTTTTGGTGACACCGTTATGACCCCCTGATCACGCCCACAGAAAACTAGCAGCGCAACTTCGGCAAGGCTTATGTATTATTGAAGTCAGGACTCTATTATTATCACTTACTTCTATGCTTGCAGCTGATGGGACCGTCAACTTCACAGACACCAGAGGTCAAGATAATGAGAAATGAATGATATTAGCTCTTAGCAATGGCGACTGCATATGAAGTAGTTGTGTAGTTACGGCGTAACTGTTACGCCCATGCCTCCTCCCACACACATACGGCTAGCTTTAGAGTTCTGCGGCCAAAGGGGTGCGTTAGCTACGCTTGCTTTTTTTTCCCTGCACCTTTTAAATACCGATGGTATTTAGAGTTCACAGAAGGACTGCGTTAGGCTCCAAAAAGGGAGCGTATAGCATAATTTACCGCCACTGCAACTCTCAATACCAGCGGTGCTTACGGACGCGGCCAGCTTGAAAAACGTGCTCGTGCACAATTTCCCCATAGGAAACAATGGGGCAGTTTGAGCTGAAAAAAAAACCTAACACCTGCAAAAAAGCAGCGTTCAGCTCCTAACGCAGCCCTATTGTTTCCAATGGGGAAACACTTCTTAAGTCTGCATCTAACACCCTAACATGAACCCCGAGTCTAAACACCCCTAACCTTACACTTATTAACCCCTAATCTGCCGCCCCCGCTATCGCTGACCCCTGCATTACACTTTTAACCCCTAATCTGCCGCTCCGTACACCGCCGCAACCTACATTATCCCTATGTACCCCTAATCTGCTGCCCCTAACACCGCCGACCCCTATATTATATTTATTAACCCCTAATCTGCTGCCCCCAACGTTGCCGCCACCTACCTACAATTATTAACCCCTAATCTGCCGACCGGACCTCACCGCTACTATAATAAAGTTATTAACCCATAATACGCCTCACTCCCGCCTTAATAACCCTATAATAAATAGTATTAACCCCTAATCTGCCCTCCCTAACATCACCGACACCTAACTTCAAGTATTAACCCCTAATCTGCCGACCGGACCTCACCACTACTCTAATAAATTTATTAACCCCTAAAGCTAAGTCTAACCCTAACACTAACACCCCCCTAAGTTAAATATAATTTTTATCTAACAAAATAAATTATTTCTTATTAAATAAATTATTCCTATTTAAAGCTAAATACTTACCTGTAAAATAAACCCTAATATAGCTACAATATAAATTATAATTATATTGTAGCTATTTTAGGATTTATATTTATTTTACAGCCAACTTTGTATTTATTTTAACCAGGTACAATAGCTATTAAATAGTTATTAACTATTTAATAGCTACCTAGTTAAAATAATTACAAAATTACCTATAAAATAAATCCTAACCTAAGTTACAATTAAACCTAACACTACACTATCAATACATTAATTAAATAAAATACCTACAATTATCTACAATTAAACCTAAAACGACACTATCAATAAATTAATTACATACAAATACCTACAAATAAATACAATTAAATAAACTAACTAAAGTACAAAAAATAAAAAAAGCTGTTACAAAAAATAAAAAAATAATTTACAAACATTATAAAAATATTACAACAATTTTAAGCTAATTACACCTACTCTAAGCCCCATAATAAAATAACAAAGCCCCCCAAAATAAAAAAATGCCCTACCCTATTCTAAAATAAAAATTGAAAAGCTCTTTTACCTTACCAGCCCTTAAAAGGACCTTTTGCGGGGCATGCCCCAAAGAATTCTGCTCTTTTGCCTGTAAAAAAAAACATACAATACCCCCCCAACATTACAACCCACCACCCACATACCCCTAATCTAACCCAAACCCCCCTTAAATAAACCTAACACTAAGCCCCTGAAGATCTCCCTACCTTATCTTCACCACGCCGGGTATCACCGATCCGTCCAGAAGAGGCTCCGAAGTCTTCATCCAAGCCCAAGCGGGGGCTGAAGAGGTCCATCATCGGGCTGAAGAGGTCCATCATCCGGCTGAAGTCTTGATCCAAGCGGGGGCTGAAGAGGTCCATCATCGGGCTGAAGAGGTCCATCATCCGGCTGAAGTCTTGATCCAAGCGGGGGCTGAAGAGGTCCATCATCCGGCTGAAGTCTTCTATCAAGCGGCATCTTCAATCTTCTTTCTTCCGGATCCATCTTCATCCCGCCGACGCGGGACATCCATCCTGGCCGACGACTTCCCGACGAATGACGGTTCCTTTAAATGACGTCATCCAAGATGGCGTCCCTCGAATTCCGATTGGCTGATAGGATTCTATCAGTCTTGAAGATGGATGAAGATGGATCCGGAAGAAAGAAGATTGAAGATGCCGCTTGATAGAAGACTTCAGCCGGATGAAGGATCTCTTCAGCTCTCGCTTGGATCAAGACTTCAGCCGGATGATGGATCTCTTCAGCCCCCATTTGGATCAAGACTTCAGCCGGATGATGGACCTCTTCAGCCCAATGATGGACCTCTTCAGCCCCCGCTTGGGCTTGGATGAAGACTTTGGAGCCTCTTCTGGATGGATCGGTGATACCCGGCGTGGTGAAGATAAGGTAGGGAGATCTTCAGGGGCTTAGTGTTAGGTTTATTTAAGGGGGGTTTGGGTTAGATTAGGGGTATATGGGTGGTGGGTTGTAATGTTGGGGGGGTATTGTATGTTTTTTTTTTACAGGCAAAAGAGCAGAATTCTTTGGGGCATGCCCCGCAAAAGGCCCTTTTAAGGGCTGGTAAGGTAAAAGAGCTTTTCAATTTTTATTTTAGAATAGGATAGGGCATTTTTTTATTTTGGTGGGCTTTGTTATTTTATTAGGGGGCTTAGAGTAGGTGTAATCAGCTTAAAATTGTTGTAATATTTTTATAATGTTTGTAAATTATTTTTTTATTTTTTGTAACTTAGTTCTTTTTTATTTTTTGTAACTTAGTTCTTTTTATTTTTTGTACTTTAGTTAGTTTATTTAATTGTATTTATTTGTAGGTATTTTATTTAATTAATGTATTGATAGTGTAGTGTTAGGTTTAATTGTAGATAATTGTAGGTATTTTATTTAATTAATGTATTGATAGTGTAGTGTTAGGTTTAATTGTAACTTAGGTTAGGATTTATTTTACAGGTAATTTTGTAATTATTTTAACTAGGTAGCTATTAAATAGTTATCAACTATTTAATAGCTATTGTACCTGGTTAAAATAAATACAAAGTTGCCTGTAAAATAAATATTAATCCTAAAATAGCTACAATATAATTATTATTTATATTGTAGCTATATTAGGGTTTATTTTACAGGTAAGTATTTAGCTTTAAATAGGAATAATTTATTTAATAAGAAATAATTTATTTCGTTAGATAAAAATTATATTTAACTTAGGGGGGTGTTAGAGTTAGGGTTAGACTTAGCTTTAGGGGTTAATAACTTTATTATAGTAGCGGTGAGGTCCGGTCGGCAGATTAGGGGTTAATAATTGTAGGTAGGTGGCGGCGACGTTGGGGGCGGCAGATTAGGGGTTATTAAATATAATATAGGGGTCGGCGGTGTTAGGGGCAGCAGATTAGGGGTACATAGGGATAACGTAGGTTGCGGCGGTGTGCGGTCGGCAGATTAGGGGTTAAAAAAAATTATTACAGTGGCGGCGATGTGGGGGGCCTTGGTTTAGGGGTACATAGGTAGTTTATGGGTGTTAGTGTACTTTAGAGCACAGTAGTTAAGAGCTTTATGAACCGGCGTTAGCCCAGAAAGCTCTTAACTCCTGGCTTTTCTCTGCGGCTGGAGTCTTGTCGTTAGATTTCTAACGCTCACTTCAGCCAAGACTCTAAATACCAGCGTTAGAAAGATCCCATTGAAAAGATAGGATACGCAAATGGCGTAGGGGGATCTGCGGTATGGAAAAGTCGCGGCTGAAAAGTGAGCGTTAGACCCTTTCCTGACTGACTCTAAATACCAGCGGGCGGCCAAAACCAGCGTTAGGAGCCCCTAACGCTGGTTTTGACGGCTAACGCAGAACTCTAAATCTAGGCGATAGTCAGCTCAGCTCTTAGTGTGCGAGTGTCATGTGACTGCTGGCTCCCGCACACTAAGAGCTGTGCGAACAGGAAGGCTATGGGCTGGTCTGTAGGTGGCGCTGCAGTCAATGCAGTTTTAAAGTGGAAAGTGCTTTTGTCTATACTTCTATGTATTGCACTGCACAGCATGTGCGATTCATAGAAGTATAGGCAAAACAGCCCTTTCCACTTTCAGGTTTCAGCCTAATATGCATGATGATAGTTACACTGCACAGTCTCACAGACACAGACAGCACACAGGAAAATAATATATTTATTAATAAATATAATATAAAATAATATAAATAAAAAATAAAAATAAAAATTTTCATAATTTTTTTTTTTCTAATTTTTTTTTTCTTCTGCTCATTTCCCCCCCCCTCCTCTGCCCCCTGGGGGTTTACATGCGACAGTGTACATATGGAGGAGCCTCCACTGCGTAACGCAGACCCATTGATTCCTATGGGAAAGAAAAATTATGTTTAAACACCCTAACATAAACCCCGAGTCTAAACACCCCTAATCTGCCTCCCCCAATGTTGCCGACACCTACATTACACTTAACCCCTAATCTGCCGACCCCAATTTCGCCGCCACCTACCTATACTTATTAACCCCTAATCTGCCGCCCTGACATCGCCGCCACCTACCTAAACTTATTAACCCCTAATCTGCCGCCCCTAACATCGCCTCCACCTACATTAGTTAACCCCTAATCTGCCGCCCCCCTACCTACACTTATTAACCCATAATCTGCCGCCCCCTACCTACACTTATTAACCCATAATCTGCCGTCCCTAACGTCGCTGTCACTATACTAAAGTTATTAACCCCTAAACTCTGGCCTCCCACATCACTAACACTAAATAAATATATTAACCCCTAAACCTAACCCCAAGTCTAACCCTAACTTTAATATAATTAAAATAAATCTAAATAAAACTTACTATCATTACCTAACTAATTCCTGTTTAAAACTAAATACTTACCTATAAAATAAACCCTAAGCTAGCTACAATATAACAGTTACATTGTAGCTATCTTAGGTTTAATTTTTATTTCACAGCTAAGTTTGTATTTATTTTAACTAGGTAGACTAGTTAGTAAATAGTTATTAACTATTTACTAACTATCTAGTTAAAATAAATACAAATTTACCTGTAAAATTAAACCTAATCTGCTAACACCTAACATTACACTAAAATTAAATAAATTACATTAATTAAATACAAGTAACTAAATTACAAATAAAACCTACTAAATTACACAAAATAAAAAAGAAATGATCAAATTTTTAAACTAATTACACCTAATCTAATAGCCCTATCAAAATTAAAAATCCCCACCCAAAATAAAAAAAACCCTAGCCTAAACTAAACTGCCAATAGCCCTTAAAAGGGCCTTTTGTGGGACATTGCCCCAAAGAAATCAGCACTTTTACCTGTAAAAAAATAAAATAAAAACAACCCCCTACAGTAAAACCCACCACCCACACAACCAAACCCCCCAAATAAAATCCTATCTAAAAAACCTAAGCTCCCCATTGCCCTGAAAAGGACATTTAGATGGGCATTGCCCTTAAAAGGGCATTTAGCTCTTTTACATTGCCCAAAACCCTAATCTAAAAATAAAACCCACCCAATAAACCCTTAATAAAACCTAACACTAACCCCCGAAGATCCACTTACAGTTTTTGAAGACTGGACATCCATCCTCATCAAGCTGGGAGAAGTCTTCATCCAAGCGGGCAGAAGTCCTCAACAAAGCCGGGAGAAGTCTTCATCCAAGCGGCAAGAAATCGTCCTCCAGGTGGGCAGAAGTCTTCATCCAGACGGCATCTTCTATCTTCATCCTTCCGACGCGGAGCGGCTCCATCTTCAAGACATACGGCATGGAGCATCCTCTTCTTTCACTGGATCTTGAAGAATGAAGGTTCCTTTAAATGATGTCATCCAAGATGGCGTCCCTTGAATTCTGATTGGCTGATAGAATTCTATCAGCCAATCGGAATTAAAGGGTAAAAAAATCCTATTGGCTGATGCAATCAGCCAATAGGATTGAGCTTCAATCCTATTGGCTGATCCAATCAGCCAATAGGATTGAGTTTGCATTCTATTGGCTGCTTTTTTACCCTTTAATTCCGATTGGTTGATAGAATTCTATTAGCCAATCGGAATTCAAGGGACGCCATCTTGGTTGACGTCATTTTAAAGCAACCTTCATTCTTCAAGATCCAGCAAAAGAAAAAGATGCTCCGCATCGAATGTCTTGAAGATGGAGCTACTCCGCGTCAGAAGGATGAAGATAGAAGATGCCATCTGGATGAAGACTTCTGCCCGCCTGGAGGACAACGTCTTGCCGCTTGGATGAAGACTGCTCCCGGCTTCGTTGAGGACTTCTGCCCACTTGGATGAAGACTTCTCCCGGCTTGATGAGGATGGATGTACTGTCTTCAAAAACTGTAAGTGGATCTTCGGGTTTAGTGTTAGGTTTTATTAAGGGTTTATTGGGTGGGTTTTATTTTTAGATTAGGGTTTTGGGCAATGTAAAAGAGCTAAACGCCCTTTAAGGGCAATGCCCATCTAAATGCCCTATTTAAGGGCAATTCCCATCCAAATGCCCTTTTCAGGGCAATGGGGAGCTTAGTTTTTTTAGATAGGATTTTATTTGGGGGTTTGGTTGTGTGGGTGGTGGGTTTTACTGTTGGGGGGGTTGTTTGTATTTTTTTTTTATATAGGTAAAAGAGCTGATTTCTTTGGGGAAATGCCCTGCAAAAGGTCCTTTTAAGGGCTATTGGCAGTTGAGTTTAGGCTAGGGTTTTTTTTATTTTGGGGGGGCTTTTTTATTTTGATAGGGCTATTAGATTAGGTGTAATTAGTTTAAATATTTGATGATTTCTTTTTTATTTTGTGTAATTTAGTGTTTTTTTTGTAATTTAGTTAATTGTATTTAATGTAATTTTATTTAATTTTAGTGTAATGTTAGATGTTAGTATGAGGCAGGTTAGGTTTTCTTTTACAGGTAAATTTGTATTTATTTTAACTAGCTAGACTAGTTAGTAAATAATTATGAACTATTTACTACCTAGTTAAAATAAATACAAACTTACCTGTGAAATAAAAATAAAACCTAAGATAGCTACAATGTAACTATTAGTTATATTGTAGCTAGCTTAGGGTTTATTTCATAGGTAAGTATTTAGTTTTAAATAGGAATTATTTAGTTAATGATAGTAATTTTTATTTAGATGTATTTTAATTATATTAACATTATAGGGGTTAGGGTTAGACTTAGGGTTAAGTTTAGGGGTTAATAACTGTTAGTATAGTGGCGGCGGTGATTAGGGGTTAATAAGTGTAGTTAGGTGGTGGGGATTTGGGGGGCAGCAGATTAGGGTTTAATAACAGTAATGTAGGTTGCGGCGATATTAGGGACAGCAGATTAGGGGTTAATAAGTCTATGTAGGTGGCGACGACATTGGGGGCAGCAGATTAGGGGTTAATAATATTTAACTAGTGTTTACGATGCGGGAGTGCGGCAGTTTAGGGGTTAATGTTTATTTTAGTGGCAGCAATGTCCGGAGCGACAGATTAGGGGTTAATAATTTTATTTTAGTGTTAGCGATGCGGGAGAGCCTCGGTTTAGGGGTTAATAGGTAGTTTATGGGTGTTAGTGTACTTTGTGACACTTTAGTTATGAGTTTTATGGTACAGCTCTGTAACGTAAAACCCATAACTACTGACTTTCAGGTGGTGGTACAGATCTTGTAGTTATAGGCTGTACCGCTCACTTTTTGGCCGGACAGGCAAACTCGTAATACCGGTGCTATTGAAGTCCCATTGAAAAAGGACTTTTTAAAAAAGGGGTAGTTACGTTGCATGATGGCCAAAAAAGTGTGCGGTACAGCTGTACCTACAAGACTCGTAATACCGGCGGTAGTGAAAAAGCAGCGTTATGAGGCTTTTTCACTCATAGCGCAAAACTCGTAATCTAGCCGAGAGTTATTTCCCTACAGACATTGTTATAAAAGAAAAGGCAAAAAGCAAGCTCAACTATAGTAAGTATAATATAATGTACACAATTTCTAATGTGAGGTGCAAACTGGAAACATTATATACAGAATGGGGTGAATAAGAAAAGTGGATTCACCGATATAAGCCTTTTGGATGCACCTTATATCGGTGCACCCACTTTTCTTATTCACCCCATTTTTGTAGACATTGTTATACTATGGGGCCAATTTATTAATGTCTGGCGGACATGATATGCTGCAACGTGTGCCAAATAGATAACATTGTGCTCACTCCTATGGAGTTATTTGAGTCAGCACTGATTGGCTAAAATGCAAGTTTTTCAAAAGAACTGATATAAGAGGGCAGTCTGCAGAGGCTTAGCTACAAGGTAATCACTGAGGTAAAATGTGTTAAAACAGTGTTGATTATGCAAATCTTGGGAATGGGTAATAAAGGAATTATCTATCTTTTTAAAAATAAACATTTTCAAGTAGCCTGTCCCTTTATGCTCCAAGATGGCGACACCAAGTGTGAAGAAGTGGATCTAGTAAGAAAATGACTTAGAGAGCATGGAGAGTAATAACCATGTTACTGTAGCTGTGCCCTTTAAAATAATTCCTAACTGTGGTATAAAAAGAATGATTATAGTACAAAGAAATAATACAATTTGAATTTTTAGACCACATATTACATTAAAAACCTATATTTATTCTGCACAGTATAATTTTTAGCTTTCCAAGACCAACCCAATTAAAAAGTCATGGTCTGGTAGCAAAAACACTTAACTACCCTATGTGTTGAGCCTTTGCTATATGGTATTTTTTTTTTAATTAGATACTTGTGTATATAGCCACTTGCACAAGCAGATGGTAGGAGGGTGCTTATATGTAAATATTATCTACACTAATTTTATTGAGCTGAGTTTGCCAACTACATTATGAATTAAAACAGATATAAGGAAAAGGGGTATTTCTCAATTACTGTTAAAGGGACAGTCTATTCCAGAATTGTTGTTGTTTTTAAAGATAGATAATCCCTTTAATACCCATTCCCCAGTTTTGCATAGCAAACACTGTAATATTATTACACTTTTTACCTCTGTGATTACCTTGCATCTAAGTCTCTGCAGACTGCCTTCCTATTTCAGTTCTTTTAACAGACTTGCCTTTTAGCCAATCAGTGCTGACTCATAAATAACTCCACAGTAGTCGGCACAATGGTATCTATATGGCACGCATGAACTAGCGCTGTCTAACTGTAAACTGTCAAAACACACTGAGATAAGAAGCAGCCTTCAAGGGCTTAGAAATTAGCATATGAGTCTACCTAGATTTAGATTTCAACAAAGAATACAGAGAAAACAAAGTACATTTGACTATAAAAGTAAATTGGATGCCCTATATGAATCATGAAAGTTTAATTTGACTAGACGGTCTCTTTAAGGGATAAATAGCTATTTTTTATATAAAGTTATTAAAGAAGTAACACAATGACCAAATTGTTACTGTCTTAATAAATCATAATAGTTCAATGATATATTTGTATGCAGTAATTTGTGACTATTGTCGCTAACAGATTTACTGACTATAAATATTGGGAAAAGTGCTTAAAGGGAAAATGTGCCATCATATTTTCTCCAATTTAGGGTCAGATTACGAGAAGCGGTAACAGATATGCGCTAGCGAATAGGGGTTTATCGCGTGTTTGCGCATGTCGGGTGTAGTGTTCGTATTACAAATTGAAAGTAAATGTGATCACTTGAGCACAATTGACGTAAGGATAGTGCGTCCTCAGCTCTGGTTCATTGTTTTGTGAATCAAAAAGGTGTCATAAAACACATCAAACATACATGCAGAAGGACAGTTACACTCATAATAACACTAATAGAAATGATTTAAAACAAATAAGTTATAAGGGCTCAAAGATATGAGGTCTCAGGTCAAGCAAAGGGCTTTAACATAGAGATACATACATATATATGTCTAAATATGGATGTATGTATGTATGTGTGTATATATGTGTGTGTGTATATATATATATATATATATATATATATATATATATATATATATATATATATACACACATACACATACAAAAAAGTCCAGGAACCCAGCACACACTCATTAAATCAGCTCCCAGGGTGCCTGCCAAACGATAATACACCACGATCCAAGAAAGCAAGCACTCACTGGCGTTTTAAATAAAGCAGAGTTTTACTGTGTACAAAGCATATAGTGAATGTTTTCTGGCCGTAGCCCGTCCTCAGACTTACAAAACACAAGTAACTTACCACCCTTATAAGTGCAACCATTACTTCCCCAAGTGTAGACGCTCTGCCGCATTCGGAAACCGACCAGCCCCAATGTGCAACTGCGCATGCGCACACAGGACTACCGGTCCCCCTCTGGGCCAACGTGAAAAGCAAAGCTAAAATAAAAACACATCAATGTAACACATACTCGATTATACATAGATGCAAAAACGCTATAACATAATGACAAGAAACATAGGAGGAGATGAACAGTACTATAGGGTCATTAATCCTGCATGGTAATATGACACATAAGCAAAAAAGTTGCTATTATATGCCAACAATCGAGCAATATCATCTGTCAAAAAGTATATCATGCTGGATTGCAACAATGATCACTGCAGTACTGTGATTACATGGCACATTACAGGGATAGAGTGGAAATCTTAACGATATGCAAACACCCACTGTATAGTAAAGATCAATCATTATACTATCTAGAACTCAATATGGGGGCATAATATCAAGTACATATTCAATTAGAAATAGAGGAGTATATGATAGAACAAGGTCATAAAACAAACCATGTTCAAACCATATTAAGGGTAATCCTACCGGCAAAATATGACATCAGGAGAGAAACTGACAAATGCATAAAGATGGGCACACTCACTTCCAAAAATTTGTGACTACGCTATATAAGTTATTACCATAGAGGGGTGCAAACTAAATCACAAAAGTTCATGCAATTGCCACTGAGATACAACCATCAAATATACACTGTATGCAAATATAATTATTTACAAAATGAGATTATAGAAAACAATGGAGCTCAAAGGTAGTATTTAAGCCCCTGGGTATCAAAGTCTCAAGGGTAAAGATCCATTTGGATTCTCTCTGTAGGAGAGTCTTTGCCCTATTGCCACCCCTCACTGGTGCTGGAACATGATTTGTATCTAAAATTGGAGACACTATGATTATGAGATAAAAAATGCTGTGCCACCGGCTGTTCAGAGCTACCAGTGCGGAGAGCAGTATGTATGGCAGACCTATGGTTGGCCATGCGTACCCGTAAGTCATCCTGGGTCTTACCCACGTAAAAAAACCCACAGGGACAATGGATCATGTAAACTGCATGTGTAGTGGTACATGTGACCCTGTAATTAATGTTAAATCGTTTATTTCTCCAGGGGTGTACAAAGAATTTCCCCTGGGACAACCCATTACAGGTCACACAACCACTACACCTGTAGCACCCATTTTTCTCTGAGCCCAACCAAGTCCTGCCAGTGTAGCTGTATTTGTTATCGGTACGTAGTAGCAGATCATGTAGAGATCTGCCTCTCCTGTAACCAACCATAGGACTCTCAAATTCTTTAAAAGGTAAAGATGAATCAAATCTTATAGTGTCCCAGTTCTTCTTAAGGATCCCAGGTAGTTCCACTTTATCAGGTGTAAACGCTGTGGAGAATATTAATCTCCTACTGGGGGAATCATGGTTCTTCATTACAAGTGCCTGCTCCTGTGTAGTGGAGAGGGCCTCGTCCAGTGGCCCGCGTAGGAGTTTATCACAATATCCCCTCTCCTTAAATTTGAGGTACATCTCATCCAATTGGGCAATTTTCTTACTTGGATCACTGTTATTTCTGACCGCCCTTTTGAATTGAGACTTAGGCAAAGCCCTTTTCAAACTAGGGTGGTGGCAGCTTGTGGCTTTCAACAGAGAATTGCAGTCAGTGGCTTTATGAAATAGTGTTGTGGTTAATCTGTTAACTTTAATGAGTCTCAAATCCAAAAAATCAATAAAAGTATTGTCACAATTCATCTTGAACTTCAGGTTCTTGTTCTGCTGGTTCAATGACTGCAGCCATTCCTCCAAATCCAGTCTTGATCCACCCCAGAATAGTATAAGATCATCTATATATATTTTGAATACCTTCACCCTAGGATCCTTAAATGCCAGAGTATCCTCTTCCTCAAAACATGCCATATAAAGGTTGGCATACGATGGGGCTACATTTGAGCCAATCGCAGTTCCGGCAACCTGGAGATAATAGCTGTTCTCGAATTTAAAGTAGTTGTACTTCAGACAAAACTCAGTGAGATCAAGGATATAGGTATTGGAGCAATTTCCTCTTGATAGCCCCCAAGCCCTCACTATGCGGGATGACGGTATATAAGCTGGTAACATCTAAGGTTACTAGCAAATCCTCAGCTTCAAACTCAGGTATACTTTTGATCATTTGGATCACCTGTATAGAATCTAATATAAATGATGGCATGTTGTATACCAAAGGTTAGAACAGGGTGTCCAGATAGGTGGCGATAGGCTGTAGTATAGAACCTTTGGATTAGACTATAGGTCATCCTGGTGGGTGTTTGAGATCTTTGTGCACCTTAGGAAGTGTATAAATGATTGGTGTAATCAGGAACTCAACCATCATGTACTCCCCAAGACTTTTAGAGAGAAAGTTCAATTCCACGGCCGTCTTGATGTAATTATCCACTTGCTTCTTAAACTCTTTAGTGGGGTCTCCATCCAATTTACAGTACGTTTGCGTATCCCCCAATTGGGACAAGATCTCTTTCCTATAGTCCATATAATCCTGTAACACCAAAGCACCACCCTTATCCGCTTTGTGGATAACCAATTGATAATTGTCCTTCAAATTCTTCAGTGCCATTCTCTCTTGTTTATTTAGATTGTTTCTCTGCACATTGGATTTGGCATGTATGCTGGTAGTAATTTGTTGTTCAACTACTCTGGCAAAAATGTGTACACTGGGATTATCTAGTGAAGACACCGAAGTGGGGTTAAGGAAGAAAGGACAATTTGATCAAAAAAGTAGTAATCCCAGTGTACACACTTTTGCCAGAGTAGTTGAACAACAAATTACTACCAGCATACATGCCAAATCCAATGTGCAGAGAAACAATCTAAATAAACAAGAGAGAATCGCACTGAAGAATTTGAAGGGCAATCATCAATTGGTTATCCGCGAAGCGGATAAGGGTGGTGCTTTGGTGTTACAGGATTATAAGGACTATAGGAAAGAAATCTTGTCCCATTTGGGGGATACTCAAACCTACCATAAATTGGATGGAGACCCCACTAAAGAGTTTAAGAAGCAAGTGGATAATTACATCAAGACGGCCGTGGAATTGAACTTTCTCTCTAAAAGTCTTGGAGTACATGATGGTTGAGTTCCCGATTACACCAATCATTTATACATTTCTTAAGGTGCACAAAGATCTGAAACACCCACCAGGATGACCTATAGTTTCATCCAAAGGTTCTATACTACAGCCTATTGCCACCTATCTGGACACCCTTTTCCAACCTTTAGTATACAACATGCCATCATTTATATTAGATTCTATACAGGTGATCCAAATGATCAAAAGTATACCTGAGATTGTGCACAACTAACGAGTAATTGTAAAAGGCTTACAAATGTGGATAGGTAACTCAAATCTGTGTTGGAAATAGGTTATGAACTGAGCCCATTAACAATCAAAAAGATAAAAAAACATTCATACGTGTACATCCTCATACTATTTACTTATAATTGAGATATGGGATCGATCATATCCGCTTTAAAATTACTCACTCGATCCGATGCTCTTTAAATTATTGGATACCGGCTTTTATTCTATAACAGATTTGTCTGCCGATATTTAGTAGGACTGCAGTACACATTTCCTGTCACTACATTGGGCACTTTGGAGTCCTGACAGAGTATAACATATGTTCCACATGATCGTCCAATGAGGGCCAAGTAGATGACGTTATGGTACACATACACGCCCCTGTATGACCATGATATTTACGTCAAGAACCACCACCTCCAGTCTTATCCAATCAATTTTTATCCTCTTGATAGACACATTTTGAAGCCAATCATAATATTAAATGTGTAAAACAGGCATGTCCAATCATATTCAGAGGAGGGGTCTTACAGACCCTTAAATATTTCATTACAGCAGCGGCTCGCAACCCCTCTGAGGAAGCGTTTTTTGTGAAATGTATGTCAGGGGTCTTCTGGGATAAGCTGTGTCTTTCCCTTTTTTAATTTGCTCATCCTCGTGGTTCTGATACTCTTAGCAGCATATTTATTAATTGTAAAAATTAATTGTAATTCAGCCCTCGGATTGTAAGGGCTTAGCCTTCATTATTTT